>NC_137070.1:1645551-1668051 GCF_032717465.1 Coenobita brevimanus | reverse complement strand
GTTGTGGTGCTTGGTTGTTCTTTTTTCAGAGGGAGGGAGGTGGGGGCACATAGGTGATCGTGGTGGTAGAAGTGGTGGTTCTGGTGGCAGTGGTGGTGGTGGTTGTTGTGGTTGTGGTAGTGGTGGGTGGTGGGTGGCCAGGAGGGGGCTGGTTGCAGTTGACTTGGACTCGGTCAAAGCACAAAAAATGATGCTGGGAGTTGCACACTTGGCTCAGGATCATCCCTTGGAGCAGCACTATAGCGGAGGGGGAGGGGGAGCAGCACCCCGGCAGGCAGGCAGGTGGGGGGGGAAGGTCCGCCTGCTCCTCCCGGGGGGGTTCTCGTCCCTCCCGGCTCACTGAAAAACTACACCAATAAAAGACAAACATTATTAAAACTGCTAGACAATTATTCCTCAGTGAGTGGACACGGGTACAACAAAGGCACTTTTTATGTGAACTTGTCGCATCTAAGACCTTACGAGGACATCAAGGCGCTCTGAGTGAACTTGCCGCGTGAATTCCAAGACCTTTATTGTGGGGGTCCGGGTCCCGTTCTGGTGCACAGAGAGACATGCAGGATGGGAGCACCGGACACCACCGACCGCGACAAAGGGCCAGGCCAAGGAAGGGGACATGACAAACTACAACAGCACGAGTGACGGTGCTGGTCCGTGAGATGCTGAGCCAGTGTGCATGTAGGGGTGGGGATTCAAGAACAAGACGGACACTGCATGGTCGCCACATAGTAATGTTATGGTAATATGGTGGTAAGGTTGAGTACCATCAGTACTTCAGAAACTGAGCTGATACTGAGAATGTGCATCGTAACCCCGACAATCACTGGAGGACCTGTAAAGAAACAACCCATACAAACAACGCTAGAGTGACTAAGATAAAACGCTGTACAAATGGAATAAAAATAGTGCCGCCTGGAGGAGGACACTCTGGCCGGTGTGTGTGTATGCGGGTGTAGCGGCCAGGTCTTGGTGTAGGCTTTCCACACGTCACACCCTCTTGCTGTGGCTGGTACACCGGGTAGTTTATTTAAGCTAACCACATAGGACAATGGCTACCAAGTCTTATCATTGGCTTTCCACACCACGTTTGCCACAGTTTGGTTCATTTGTCCAGGCTGGCTTGACCGGGACTCAGTCAGGAATTCTTGGCATATTTTCTGCACTTCACATCCTACTTTTAAAACCTTTGCTGTGGTTTGTGTCTGGGGATGTAGCTTCTGTTTTGTATATTGGCTTTCCACACATTCCCTCTTAATTAGAGATGCCTTCACGTGGTGGCACTGACATTACCAGACAGTGGACCTACTCAGTTGTACAAGCATTTCTCAACTCCCCTTAGATCCCTCTGAAATGGGAACCCAGTGGACTACAGGCCTAAGCTGCCCTAATCCTGCAGTTCACCGTCATCCTTTTGGGGGATACGGAGGGAGTTAAGGGACCTTTGTTTAACCAGGGAAGCTCCTTCACAGAGTTATATTAGTGCCACCACGTTAAGGCCTCCCTCTCCAACACCACCTTAGCAGTTACAGTGGATCATATTATTACTGATTGACAGTGCATGGAGCAGGGAATTACCTCTCATTTTACACGTAATTCAGGATGTATTTTTTTTTTTCATTAACAATCCCTCTGATGATTCTTTTTGTTTTTGTTTTTGTGGCCTGCAATATCAAGACGATTTTTTTCCAACTTAAGAGACTATTGACTAGAGGGATTAGATCTGACCCCTTCAGTAAGAGGTGCCTTCCAGGAGCTGAATGAAATCGTCTAAAAACATGAAGGGCAAATCGGAAATATCATCACCCTTATTCAAATGCTTAAACTATTATTATTATTATTATTATTATTATTATTATTATTATTATTATTATTATTATTATTATCATTATTTTTATTTTCATTTTTTATTATTATTATTATTATTATTATTATTATTATCATTATTATTATTATTATTATTATTATTATTATTACCAGGAAATCCACACGTCTCATTCCACACTATATGCCTTTTTTTTTTGTACATCCACTTCTATTATTTTTTCTGGGAAGCCTACATTTCAATCCACATTAATTTTCTTTTCTTTACCATTTATGTAATTAATTTTAGTTTACATAATATAAAATTCAACTGTTCACTTCTATGTATGAATGTATGTATGTATTTATGTATTTATTTATTAATTAGCTGGTGAGCCAAAAATTATCATCCACTTTAGGAATTATATATATTTTTTGTTCATTAGTGGCTTTACATTGAGTGACAAGCCAAATGGTTTCCTGTAAGCCAAGAAGCCATATACAACGCTGGGTGGTAACCATATAACCAAACCATACGTGCTGCCTACGTGTCAACAAGTGGGTTGGTGGAGGGTTAGTGCCCCTCCCCGTAAAACAACTAAGAGTCAAAATGGCCACCCCTTACGGGATTATGGCGTCTGGCAATAGATAGATAGAGATTTAGATTTATTTTTACTGGGAAGGCCACATTGAATTCCTGTTTCTTTATTAATTCCAATCCTTTTTTTTTAAAGTAAGAATATAATACCTAAATACATCTTTTTTTTCATTTTTTTGGGGGGAAAGGCCATATTATTATTTATTTTATCGGGAAGGCCACATTGAATACCTTCTTTAGTACGAATGCAATACTCAATATATCTTTTCTTCCAATATTTTTTTGAAAGGCTATATTAATCTGTCTTTCAATTATATATCTTTGTATTCCTTAATTTCTTGAGCTGGGAAAGCCACATTATATACCTCCTTTTTAAAAATTGACCTCCATTATTTTTATCAAGAAAGTTTTAACCACTTTTATTTACATTTATTAAGAAACCATTTACAACGCTGGGTGGTAACCATATAACCAAACCATACGTGCTCCCTACGTGTCAACAAGTGGGTTGGTGGAGGGTTAGTGCCCCTCCCTGTAAAACAAATAACTCAAAATCAAGTGGCCACCCCTTATGGGATTATGGCGTCTGGCAATAGATAGATAGATAGATAGCTAGAGGAGGCCACACTAAATACTTGTTTTTCATTTAAATTTTTTTGGGGGAAAGTCAAAATAGATGCTCATTTTTTCATATATAATATTTGGAAAGCTGCTCAAAATTCTTCTCATTTCTATATATTTTTAAAACTGGGAAAGCCTCACTAAATACCTGTTTTTCAATTATATTTTTGGGGAGGAAAGTCAAAAAAGATGCTCATTTTTTTATATTTTAATTTTGGAAAAGCCACCCAAAATTCCTTCTCTCATTTATATATTTTTGAAACTGGGAAAGCCTCACCAATACCTGTTTTTTTCTTATGTATTTTCTTAGAGCCACACATATCATCCACACACACCTTGAGAGAGACACCTGCAGCGCGACACGACTGAGTACAGGACAGTCCACTTCACCTTTGGGGTAGCGCGGTTGCAGGCACACAGGGGGTCGGTGGGGGGGCGTTGGGGGCAGGTGGGGGTGGGGGTTAGTGTGGGGGTGGTGGTGGTGGGGGCTTAACTCCTTCTGTATGATGATAACTTAATCCGATGACCCACTGACTCTCGCGTACTTATTCAAACTCTCGCGCAATGTCCATACGTCTTCACCCGAGCTTAGGACAGGCGTTTGGAACAGGAAGGGCTTGATATAAAGGTCTTACAAACACCCTTCAGTAGCCAAAAGCCCTTCATTAGCCTTATAAAGTCGCCTGGCATCAGAGAGAGAGTAAAATCAGACATCGGATTTGTCGGGTAAATTCCTTCCGTCCATCCGATTACTTTACGCACTTGCTGGTCGACCACATGTAGTAAAGGGAACGCAGCAGGGATGATGGCCTCGTAACACATATTCCTTGTCGATTTATTCTGTGTATTATCCTAGTTCTTAAGCCTTTTGCATCTGGTTACATTGCCTTATCCCATTCAGCTTGATAATGTCTCTTCAATGCCACACAAACTGCCTCAGACGAATTTATTTAACTGAATGAAACAACTGATGCAGTGTATGTGTGTATGTATGTATGTTGTGTACGTGTGTGTATGTATGTATGTTGTGTATGTGTGTGTATGTATGTATGTTGTGTATGTGTAGCTGGCCATGAGTGTGTGTATGTCTGGTCATGTGTGTATATGTATGTATGTTATTTATGTGCACCTGGCCATGTGTATATGTATGTATGGTATATCTGGTCATGTGTGTATATGTATGTATATTATTTATGTGCATCTCGCCATGAGTATATGTATGTATGTCTGGTCATGTGTGTATATGTATGTATGTGTGTGTATCTGGTTGTGTGTATATGTGTGTATGTCCGGCCATGTGTGTAAATGTGTGTATGTGTGTGTCTCTGGCCATGTGTATATGTATGTATGTCTGGTCATGTGTGTAAATGTACAGTGTGTATGTCTGATCATGTGTGTATATGTGTGTATGTATGTGTATCTGTCCATGTGTAAATATATGTACGTGAACAGCCTCTCACAAGCTGAATAAAATCGTCTGAGGGTAGTACGAAGGAGCTAAAAAAATCGTGAGACTGAAATGGCTAATCCGGACGCAGAATAAATCGTTAAGAGACGTGCATTACGGTTTTCCAAGGCCACCTAAACCAAGCTCCCTTTATCCCTTAACTAGAACAGGTCTCCCAATGGCGTAAAAAAAATAAATAATAATAATAATAATAATGATAATAATCTGTCAGCAGGAAGGAAAAAATTACAATGATATATTTTTTTTCGTGTATTCTGTTTTGGTTGCCACAGGATTTATTTTATTTTTGCATTTTCTCTCTCTCTCTCCCTTTTTTTGGGGGGTGGGGGTGCTTACTCTGTGGACTTCACCTCACTCCAGTCTCAGGTGATTCTTTGATTCATTTAGGGAAAGATGTTGATTCTCTGATTCTTTTAAGGGAAGATCTCTGCTTTTAAGGAAAGATATCTGTTTTTTTAAGGTATATTTCTGCTTTTTAGGGTATATTTCTGCTTTTTAGGGTATATTTCTGCTTTTAAGGGTATATATCTGCTTTTTAGGGTATATTTCTGCTTTTAGGGGGATATTTCTGTTTTTTAAGGTATATTTCTGCTTTTTAAGGTATATTTCTGCTTTTTAGGGTATATTTCTGCTTTTAAGGGAAGATTTCTGCTTTTTAGGGTATATTTCTGCTTTTAAGGGGGTATTTCTGCTTTTAAGGGGTAGGAATCAGTGTCCATCAAGCCACAAGTCTGCTCTGAACTTCTTGGACTCCCCCAGTGGCAGCCAAAATAGAATCCAATCGAGTCCAGTCGAATCCAATCCCTTATCGTCCTACAGAAGGGGTCAAGAGGGCGATGGTGGGTATAAAAATGGCGGGAAAAATATATTAAAGGTTTCTGGAAATAGTGAAACTGTAAAGCATATACCAGGCTAAAAGGCAAACGGTTATATATAAGAGAAATATGATAATAAAAAACGTAGGGCAAAGGAATATATGGGTATAATTCTAATTAAACCACTACACGAAAAATTACAGTCAAAGAATGCACATACAATCGACCCTTCATTCAGCACAGCCTCTCTCTCTTTCTCTCCCCCTCTCTCTCTCTCCCTTTCTCTCTCTGGTAATGGAGAAATAAAGTACAAACAATAAAGGATAAGAAAGCAAGCCAGTGGTGAAACTAATCTAGAAATAAGGACGGATTAGACAAGGCAGACCATCCCATTTCGTATTTACAAGAGAGGTCGTGACAAGTAGTTCAAATAAGTCTTACCTGTGTGCATCTTCTCTCTCTCAGACGCACAAAAATCATCTTGCAAAGGAAATGAGGGGGGGAAAGGGGAGTCAGATAGCCCCCCAAGACGAAGCCACTGGAGGGTGCAACGAAAGTTATGGGAAGCCTTGAACGAATAAGAGCTGGGGAGATGGAATGCGGGGAGGTGAGGACAGACAGGTATTATTTGCAGCCAATCTATGCAAATGATATTGAAAGGATTTGGAGTTCTGAGAAAAAATAGGGGGGGGAGGGCAGCCAAGAAAAGCATATAGTGACTCGGATAATGTATGACCTTTGAAAATAAAACTACAGCTACATCAGGTGAAGGGATGGTACAGCAAATGATATTGAAAAGATTTGGAGTTCTGAGAAAAAAAAAAATGAGGACTTAGGCAGCCAAGGAAAGCATATAGTGACTCTGATAATGTATGACCCTTGAAAATAAAACTATAACTACATCAGATGAGGGGATGGTACAGCCAACCTAAGCAAATGATATTGAAGAGATTTTAAGTTCTGAGGGTAAGAGAAAGACAAAATAAAGAATATAATGACTCTGAAAATGTATGACTGTTAAACATAAAAACTACAGCTACATGGGGTGAAGGGATGGTACAGCCAACCTCAGCAAATGATATGGAAGAGGTTTTGAGTACTGAGGGTAAAAAAAAAAGAGAGAGAGAAGTACCTGATTCTGGAAATGGATGAACTTTTATAAAACAGACCACAAGAGACAGGCAGATAACACAGGCTAAAAATATATGAAAGTTGCTGAGCAGAATTTTTAAAAGCAGACAGAGGAAAGATTTGTAGGCAAGGAAAAGAGATGATGATGATGTTGAACATGCAGGAATATAATAAAGTTTTGAGTAGGGAAGAATGACAAGAGTGATGCAGACGTGATAAATGGAGGATGACGATGATCAGGGTGAAGGAAAGACAGGATGAGTAGAGACAGAAGAGAGAGAGAGAATGTAAATGAAAGAAAGATAGAAAGATTAGAGATAGAAGAGTGAGAGAGAAGAATGACGGGCCTGATAAATAATGACAATGATAAGTGTGACTGAAAGAAAGAATGAAAAGGAGAGGAATAGCACGTGGCCAATATAAACATACAGAGATGGTGGAAAGATATAAACTCTTCTTAGAGAGAGAGAGAGAGAGATGAAAAGGAAACTGAGTGACTATAAAAGAACGCTGAGGAGAAATAGATGAAAATAGACAGATAGGTAGATAGATAAATAGATAGAGTGAGAGAGAGAGAGAGAGAGAGAGAATCAGCGAGTCTGCATCAAAAGAAAGCCAACAGACAGGGGAAATAAAGCAAATCTAATTATATTCTTTATGAGGCATAGGCACGAGACTTCATTTACCCAGAAGGCCAGAATCAATAAGAGAGAGAGAGAGAGCGAGAGAGAGAGAGAGAGGAGGGGGGCGTAAATGGAGATAATAATTGGAAGTATAAGGAAAAGGAGGTGGGAGGAAGAAGAGTTAGGAAGAAGAGGAAGAGGAAGAAGAGGTGGGAGGAAGAGGGAGAGGAAGTTGAGGTGGGAGGAAGAAGAGGCAGGAGGAAGAAACGATGGGAGGAAGAAGAGATGTGGAAAGAAGGGTTGAAAAGGAGAGGAAGAGGAAGAAGAGGTGGGAAGAAGAGGAAGAGCAGGAAGGAGAGGTGGAGGAAGAAAAGGAAAATGAAGAGTTGGGAAGAAGAGGAAGAGGAGGAAGAGGTGGGAAGAGAAGGAAGAGGTGAGCAAGTGAAGAGAGGCGTTGAAATACCAGGTTGAGAAAGGTTAAGGAGCGAGTAGAATAAAGTCTTTGTTGGCCAGACGCTCGACTCTGAAAGGAACTCAAGGGGGACTGAAGAAAAAGCCGGAAAATTAATGAGTAAAGCATGAACAAAGGACACTGAGTGGAGGATGTGAAAAAGTATGACTCGGGAAGAAATTAGAATGAGGGGAGAAGAAGATGAGTGATGTGGATGAAGAGAGGAATGAGCAATGGAAATAAAGGTGAGGATGCAAGAAGGAGGAGGAGAAAGGAGGAGGACAGTGAGCAGAGGAAAAGTATGACTCCAAAAGAAATTAGAATGAGGGGAGAAGAAGATGAGTGATGTGGATGAAGACAGGAAAGAAGGAGCGATGGAAAGAAAGGTGAGGGTACAAGAAGGAGGAGGAGAAAGGAGAATGAGGGAATGAAAGGCTGAATGATGGATGTTGACATGGAAAGAATGACCGATGATTAGGATGGTCAAGAGGAGGAGGATAAACTTAAATATCTAGGAATAAACATAAGAGTGAAAGACGGAGAAGCTGGATATCTAAATGAATGAGGGTCTGGAAAGATGGAGGCAAGAATGACGATACACAGAAGAGGAACTAACTGAAAGCGAGAAAGTGAAGCGCTGACGAATCTAGCCGACTGCATTTAAGATGAGAATGATACCTAAGCTCAAAAGAAGGAGGATTTAAAAAGCTAATGGAATGGAGGTGGCTGGGGAGAAGGGAAATAAGCTAGGTCTAGGAGAAAGGGATTAATAAAATGGCTAGGTGGATTAATATTGGGCTTGGATAATTGAAAAATGGCTAGGAATAGAAACAAGAGCGAGAAAGCTTGACTGGATCTAGGTGAACGTGAGCGGGGATTGGGCAGCGAGTCTACCTAAGGAGTGAATGCAGGGGAGTGGGTAGGTGGGTGAACTGAGGGGGCGAGGGGTGGGGGCGGGGGGACATGAGACACACCTGCGTGCTTGCAACTCCTAGACTTGTATTCTCGTCAGCTTAGGAGACTGTCTAACACCTCTTCGTCACTTGTGTGTTTCCGCATATGGTACTTTGATATTCCCTCGCACGCGTCGTAGGCAATCTCTGTACTAATAACCAACGTGCAAGAGAATATTAAGGCGTTATATGCAAAGGATCGCTAAAAGAGAAGTGCTGGTGAGTCTCCTAAGGCTACGAGAACACAAGCCTTTAGCCAACATTAAAGGGGGATCACACCAGGGCCCCGACTGTTCGTGTTTACAAATCCCGCTATTGTTCTAACACACGCCACGAGCTTTGGTCAACCCACTGAGCCAGGGTTATGGATAGTTTAGCTTATTCTTGCTGGTGCCCAATGATTTGATTCAGCTAAGGAGCGGCCTCTGATTCTGAAGGGATTTGTGACGGCTGTATCCAACCCCTCCAGTTACATACCGACTCTAAGATGAATATAATAATCAGGAGATGGCAAGAATAAAACGAAAAGCCATCCCCAGGCTGAGTGGGTCAAGACACTGCAAAAGTAGCCTGCCTTTAAGCCATTAATTTTAAAGGTTATGGTGCTATGTCTATTACTATGGCTGCTACAGGTGAAGTAGACCATCATTGTACTTAATGTTCATAAATCATGACAGAAACATCCGGGTTTTGTTACTGAGAGAAAGACTGCTTAAATATAATTCAATACATATTAAGCTAAAGTATACTGATCAAATGTATATGTATAAGAAAAATCATGCCATCAGTTGCTAAAATTGAAAAGTAAGTAAAGTGAAGTGCTACCAGGTGTTGGGTAATCCACTAAGGTAAGATGGCACTGTGCATGCTCTACCCTCCACTAGTGCAGCAAATGAAGCCCGGGATGTTTCTGCATCCAATGAACAACCTTGGTAAGTCTGGACTCAGTGTCATAGACTGAGATATTCAGAGTCTGCATGATGTTATGACCACTGACTGGCTGAGGGATGTGATGGACTCTCTGAATCCAGACTCTGAGCAAGAAGCGAGACTACAGCATCTGGCGAGAAGAGGCTTTGAGCCACCGCAGGGCAGATGCCACGCTGCTCTTCCAGCTCGTCAGGTAGATGAGCAGTTAGTGCACCTGGCTGGGCACAACTGGAAAGGGCAATCCAGGGCCGAGGGGGGCATCACGGCCGAGTGGTGGAGAGGGGGAGGGTGAGGGTGTGTCACCATCCTGCCTCCCTCCACCACAGTCCTCCTCAGGACACACTGTGATCACTCCTTCTGAGGCAGGTAAAATATTGAAATGACATTTTTGGTTATCTCAGTGTTTGAGCAGCAGTGTCCGGTGGTCCTGGCTGGTGTCTGAGCCTCTGCTGGTCTCAAGGTCCACCCAGGAGCCCGTCACTTGCCGCGCGGGGCTAATCACCCGCCGGTTTATGACTCTTCCTCCCATACCCTCGACTTGGGCTCCCGCTCAAACCACAAAATGGACATTCAGAATATACAGATATAAATAGAGAATATACAGATAAATCCAGCTGCGGCGAACCCAAGGCGAGGAGGTCCTGCGCGGGGACGACCTGGCAGTGTAAGGGTGTGAGTTTGGGTGTCCCAGCGCGAGGAGGGAGCAAATCTAAGCTACTGAGGTGGTCACAGGATAAGTCAATGCCGGTGCCTCTAAGACCAGGCTGCTCACATACCCACCACCTAGACCTTAACTCTACGTCCTTACTAGTGTTACTTAGGAGCGCGCAACGAGGAGCACATGTATGTACCATTTGAACTTCAGAGAGCGAGCTAATACTGAGAATATGCATCGTAATACCGACGTCCACGTGCGATTCTGCAAAGACAGATAGGATCGGCCCGGCTTCAGCAACAACCAGCCAACACACGACATACATTTCATAATGGTTAACAGTGGAACGCTCTTATACCACACCTGCCTCGGGAACAATGACTGGGACAATATGAGCAGGGACAACCACAGGACTATCAGCAGGGAACATTAAATTTCAGGTGGCATTGCTTTATTTTATGCATCAGTATTTCTTTCTCTAGTGTACTCTGAGTGGATCTGGATATTGAGTAACATCACTTCCTTTGAAATTCATTTTGCACAATACCCCTTAATAACCTCTGGCATGTCAGTAAGATAAATAATATACCAGGAAATGTTAAGGTGTATAATGCAGAATAAATCATTTAGGAAACGATGTTACAAAACCTCCATGGTTACCTGACGTATGGCTCTATCTGCAAAGGACAATATTCAAACATTTTTTTCAAATATTAATGCGGAAATCAGGACTTAAAACATCCAAGAGCCTATTATTGAAGACCATATTATTTTTTTCAATAGTTTTTCTTGATATCTGATGAGACTTCCATTATGTGTATCAAAAAATTATAAGTTTTTGCATTTCGGTTTGTCGTAATGATCATCGTTTCTGAAAATGCCCACTGGATTGTTGTCAAAGAATGTATAAGCATTTCTTTATGTATCAAACAGCCCTGTTCTAAGTGGCATTGGAGAGCTCTTAACACCTCTTCACAAGTGATTCATTTTACAGTTAGATCTACATATCCTCTTCCATGCTGTTAATGAAGAGTAGGGTGATATGAAAAGGACAATTAGCATAAAAGTGAATGCTAACGTCCAGTACGTATCAACAAAATCGCCAAGGGATATGTGTTGAGATATTTCCAAGGTTACTTAATATATGTCCCCCAGATTTCACGTCTTTACAAATTTCTTCAGTAAGATCACAGGGACATGAAAGAACAGCAATTTTTTTTAATGTCTCAAAATTGTCTTTCTATCGTTTCTCATTCAGCTTCTTCCCTTCCAATTGTCTTGTCAAATACACAGGTCTATTGACGGAGAAAGCACTGCAATCATCATCATCATCATCATCATCATAATCATCATCATCATCATCATCATCACTGTCATCGTCATCATCATCATCATCATCATCACTGTCATCATCACTCTCCTTATCATCATCATCATCATCATCATCATCATCACTGTCATCGTCATCATCATCATCATCACTGTCATCATAATCATCATCATCATCATCATCATCACTGTCATCATCACTCTCCTTATCATCATCATCATCATAATCATCATCATCATCATCATCATCACTGTCATCGTCATCATCATCATCATCATCATCATCATCACTGTCATCATCACTCTCCTTATCATCATCATCATCATCATCATCATCATCATCATCATCATCATCATCATCATCATCATCAATCCGATCTTTCTATCACACCAAGGGATGGGACTTTCGTATATTGCAAAATCTTCTAAGGTATTGGCAGAGAAACTATATACTTTATGGATTGACAAAATACTCCTTCATATATTTCTTATTTTGGGATCAGATTCACTAAGTATATTGTGTGTGAAGACTTAATGATTAGTGTTATACCCAGATTATTATTATTATTATTATTATTATTATTATTATTATTATTATTATTGTTGTTATTACTCTTATTCTTATTATTCTTACTACTACTACTACTACTACCAACACTACTGCTACTAGTCCTACTACAATACTACTACTACTACTACTGCTACTACTACTACTACTACTACTACTATTATTATTATTATTATTATTATTATTATTATTATTATCATTATCATTATTATTATCATTATTACAATAAGATTACCATTGTATTATTATTACTACTGACCAATATGAAGTGAGCCAAATCGGTATTACCAGAATCAGTCCTTCATCATTTTCTTTCTCCCTCAAAAAAAAAAAAAAAAAGAATATAACAGAGAGCCAAATTCAAAATCCATTCAATATCTGCTACTTTCTGCGTATTTTTTTCTGTGCTTATTTTCCTTTGGGTTCCCTTAATACGTCCCTGATTGCAAGGTACATGGACCCTGATTTGGCTGCCAGTGTCCCGTATATAGGTTCCGTATTGCAAGCTGTGTAGATCAAGATATTGGCACTAGAATCGTGTATTTAGTTCCGTATTGCAAGCTATATTGATCAAGATATTACTAGCATCCTTCAGTTATTTCCTTATTGCAAGCTCTTTAAATCAGGATATTGCCACAAGAATTCTTTATTTTGTTCCGTATTGCAAGCTATGTAAATCAAGATACTGCTACAAGAATCGTGAGCTTATTTCCGTATTGCAAGCTATTGATCAAGATATTACTAGCATCCTTCAATTATTTCCTTATTGCAAGTTATATAAATCAGGATATTGCCACAAGAATTCTTTATCTTGTTCCGTATTGCAAGTTACATGAAGATTTTGCTGTTGTAATCCTGTATTAGTTCCCTGCAGATTACATGGTACGATATTGCAATCAAGAGAGGCGTTTGGGCAAGAGGGGTCCACTGTTCAATTTGCAGAAGTTTGATAGCTTTCTGAAGAGGGCAGTGAAGGTGACAGTATGTGAAAGTCTGGGTGATAAGGGCCTGTCTCTTGGAACCCTAAGAAGGCCTGGCATCACTTCTCCATTACCATCACATCTGTACACCAATCACTTTAGTAATCCTTTGTGTGTTACCTAGGTGTTGATGAGACAGGTAGCATACAAGAGATTAAGGTGTAGTATGCAGACTGAATCGCTAAGGGAGAGGTGTTACCAAGCCTTCTAGAGTGGTGAGAATTGGGCTCTTATGGATGGTCTATGGTGATGACTGTCATGTAAAAATATGAGCACAGGAAATAATATGCAGCCGATGGTAAGATTAGGGATTGTGATGGATGGTGGAAAGTTCTGAGCATCAATGTCTGTGATATAATGAGGGAAAGTACACAGGGTGACTGAGAGACATGGTGAAAGTCATGATGGTATTATTAGAATGGTGAAAGGCATGGCAAGAATAAGGTGATGAACACAGGTGACACATATACCTGTGCTCTGAGTGGGGTGTGGCCTCTGGAGCTCACCTTCCATAGTAATACCTTGTACATTACGCCACAGCCCTCTCTTGCATGTTATAGGGGTTTATCAAGACAATTGGCATTGATAAAATACAAGAGCGTGCTGTGGTGTAACGCGCAGGATAAGTCACTAAAGAAGAGTTATTCAGATCTCCACAGGCACGTAAGAATACAAGCTGTAATGGCGTGCGGACAGAAGCTGGTAATGATGGTGAAAAGGTGAACTTAAATACAATACACATTAAAGCACACAAGGTTATCACAATCCTGGGGTGACAGGGGCAGATGGGGGTATGGGCGCGCTAGGAAGTGACGTCGCGAAGTCCACCGGAAGCTGATGGACTTTGCGACATGACTTTTTAGCGCGACTGTACACTCAGCGAGAAGAGTTCTGTGGCCTCCCCTGCTTTTCTTTCTCTCTGTGGATGTTTACAAAAAGCCTCGTGAATCAATAGCAGTCAACAATGATGGCTCTTCTCTCGACCTCACGTCATTGTCATCATTGTCACTTGCTTCAGATCCACCAGACTGTGTTCTAGGTAGCAGAGGTGGCTTCTTAATACCACTCTGAAGTGATTTATTTATCACTGTATACCTTAGCATTCTCCTGTATGCTGTAAGAATCATCTATTGACCTATTATGGATCAATGGCATACTGAAGGATGCTGAGGTGCTATGTGAAAAATAAATCAATTAGGAACAGGTTTTAAGAAGCTTCCAGTGCCACTTATAATGCGAATCATAAATTTCAAAATCCAAGAGAAGAGAAGCAGGGGAGGTGACAGGATTTTTGCCACTGTGAGTTCACTATGAGGTGATGAAGATGGTTGATGACGTGGAGGGGTATGCCGATGGTCACAGAGGCTGACTTTTACCTCATCCTTCCCTATTTATCCTTCCTGCTGCACCTTAACACTCTCTCGTGTGATTTAGCTTCTTTAATGGAGAAAGTTTGTACCAATAACACAGAGGATGATGTTAAGGCGAGACAGGTGGAATAAGTTAGAATTAAGAGGTAACAGGGAGACACCTTGACCTTCGAGGAAATAGGCCACATCCTCTTTGACCTGGGAGCTTCCGTGACATCCCTTCATAGGCGAGTTATTTTCTCTACCGTTCATTCAGGGTTCAAACACAAGCTAAGCCCTGCGCACTTCATTCTTCTCAACCATTCACAGATCACCCAAATCCCAACACAAAGCCCTTGGGTATATATTGCATAATTTTTACCACAGGCACTGATAAATTCGTCCTATCCACCTCTTTTATTGTGTTGCATCATCATTTATATCCACAGAATACATTAGATTAATTATTGGAAATACTAGCTAAGATTAGGACTGATTAGAATGATGTATGTTATGGCTGGGTGTGAGAGAGAAGATTAGGGCTGTCTTTATTTCCTCTAACTTTTGGGCATCACAGAACTCACCTACACACAACCCACCTACACACAACCCACCTACACACAACCCACCTACACACAACCCACCTACACACAACCCACCCACACACAACCCACCTACACACAACCCACCCACACAGAACTCATCTACACACAACCCCCCTAAACACAACCCTCCTACACATAACCCACCTACACACAACTCATCTACACACAACCCATCCACACACAACCCACCTACACACAACCCACCTACACACAACCCACCTACACACAACCCACCCACACACAACCCACCTACACACAACCCACCTACACACAACCCACCTACACACAACCCACCTACACACAATCCACCCACACACAACCCACCTACACACAACCCAACTCTCTCTCCCACTCAATATATCTCTCCATAATGGATCATCTGCATATGTTATTATCACTTAGACCTCCTCTTACCAATGCCAGTCTTCTCATCTGTTAAGGAAGCTCCCTAACACCTTTTCCTTTGCGATTTATTTTGCTGATTACACCTTTTGTCCTAGTCTGTGTTACGAAAATCCTTTGCATTACAAGAAGCCTTCCTATACCACCATACCTTGCATAAATAACACAGAAATGGATATTAATCAGGCAGATCCGGGACTAAATCGCTAAGGAAGAGGTGTTAGGGAACCTCTTTCACTGAGAATTCGGGATCATGTAGCAGGCAGGTAACAAGAGGTGTGAGCAATATTGACATACATAATACATCTCAATCCAATCATCCAAAACCATTTCCGATCCCTTTTCAACCTTCCTATGACTTCCAAAGACATAAATGATGATGAAACGCAATGGGGAAAATAGGTAAGAGGAATATTTATACCAGTTTGAACCAAAATCGTTTCAAATATACCCAAGAACTTTCTGTTGAGGTAAGCGTAGCCTGCCATTGGTTCAGGAGACAAGAGTGGGTGGAGCTTACCTTGCCAGCTGAGAGTGAAGGGATTATAGAAGACCTTGGTACTCTCTTGTATGCAACTGATGAAGATTTGGTTGATATTAACAAAAAAATGATCACATACAAGAGAGAAAGTATATGTGAAATAAATCGCCAAGTAAGAAGTGCTACGGAACCTCCTGTGTCAATGACAGTGATGACTAGGTGGTTATGAAGGATGGAGGTGATGATGATGATGATGATGATGATGATGATGAAGATGAGGATGATGATGAGGAGGAGGAGGATGACGACGATGATGATGATGACGATGATAATGATAATGATGATGATGACGATGATGATGATGATGATGATGATGATGATGATGATGATGATGATGATGACGATGATAATGATAATGATGATGATGATGTTGATGGAGATGATGACGATGACGGAGATGATGATGATAATGATGATGATGATGATGATGATGGAGATGAAGGTGAAAATAAAATATACATGTACTGTATATACATTGACAAGCTAACAAAACATAAGATCTCTGTTTGTCCACACACCACTGCTTCCTCATTGATTAAATAAAAACAACGAAGAAAGAAAAGAAAACAGAAAAAAAGAAAATATATTGGTATAATATTCATAGAGAGAGAGAGAGAGGTAAGAAGTAATAAGGCCTCTGAAAGAAGTGTGTTTTAGTGAGGAAGAAGAGATGACTGAGAGAGAGAGAGAGAGAGAGAGAGAGAGAGAGAGAGAGAGAGAGAGAGAGAGAGAGAGAGAGAGAGAGAGAGAGAGAGAGAGAGAGAGAGAGAGAGAGAGAGAGAGAGAGAGAGGACAGGAATAAACTCAGACTGACTCTTAGAATGATCACTGTCCTGTATAATATTCTGTCTTGTATCATTTCCTCACTTCCCACTCCCACTGCCACACCCCTGCCCACACCAGCAGACTGTGCCATCCTCTTAGCCCTCCCCCCACCCTCCACCTCACTCACATACACTCTCCTAGTCAGTCTCTCATTCTCTTCACAAGTTAACTCAATCATCCTTAACTCCCCTTGACTCATATACACTCTCCCAGTCAGTCTCTCATTCTTCTCACAAGGTTAACTCATCTCAATCATCCATAACTCTCCTGAATCACATATACTCTCCTAGTCAGTCTCTCATTCTCTTCACAAGGTTAACTCAATCATCCGTAATCAGGTTGGAGGAGAAATTGGACTAGTAACCAAGGAGACTCATCGAATTTCATGAAAAAATCCAAGAGACAGGCTAAAACACCCGTGAGCAGCTAATCCCAAACAGTTTCTCTCTCTCTCTCTCTCTCTCTCTCTCTCTCTCTCTCTCTCTCACTTTCTGCATGTGTCTCCCTGTACGTCTGTGTGTGTGTGTGTGTGTGTGTGTGTGTGTGTGTGTGTGTGTGTGTGTGTGTGTGTGTGTGTGTGTGTGTGTCACGAATTCGCGCGAGGGCGTATTTATATAAATTAGGCCAGTCCTGCTTCCTGCCAATACGGCCAGCTCGAACCTCCCTTCCGAGTTTGAAGTCAGTCAGCTCGGGATCGTCGTGAGAATAGGATCGTTTTGTGCCCAGCGTAGAGCAGCGTCTCCGTTGTACAGCAAATTCCTGAATCTCCACCTAGACTGTGATTGGCGAGGCGGGCTTGGAGCGAGAGCAGTGTTGGTGTTCATCACAGGCGCCCAGACTTTCGTTTCGCCTCCCTTCCACTGACCAGCATTCCAGTTCGTTTTTCTAGGCTTAAGTTTAATTAGCTTTTGAATGAGCGAGTGAGTGTATCCTCTCGTTATTTGAATTCATGAGTCCCCTAGCGACCATGAAATTCCCCTTTTGAATTTATTTTGAGATTCATATAACGTAAATTTATTTTATTGTAATCAATAAATTTACAGTTCTTTTCTTTGAGCTTAGTGTAATTAGACTCGTATTTTATTTCTCCACATTAAGCTTATTTTAGTTGCCGCTCCTAGTTTGCACAAACGCTTTATATTATTCATAACTGGTACTTAGGCCAGTTCTTTTGTATTAAGCTTTAAATCCGTTGTGCCAGCCAGGAGTTAAGCACCAGCAAGAACCTGTTTATCATTATTAGCATTAGTTATTGATTGTCAGGGGTGGAGTCACTTTCTCCAGAGGCTAACAGTACTAATAAACAGCACGTGTGAGTAACTAGTCTCTGCTGTGTACTGTTGAGAAAGTTTATAAATCCTCGTCCTTAGAGAATCGGGGAAGTAAGCCGGCATAAAGCAATCATTGTTTGATTTTCACAAGTTAATTCCTTGTCTCTATTTTCAAGTAACATCCAGCATTATTAATTCATAATTTCACATCGCCCCATGACAGTGTGTCTCCCTGTACGTCTGTCGGCCTGTGTGTGTGTGTGTGTGTGTGTGTGTGTGTGTGTGTGTGTGTGTGTGTGTGTGTGTGTGTCTGTCTGTCTGTCTGTCTGTCTCTGTTTATTGTTTATGTGTGTGTGTGTGTCTGTCTGTCTGTCTGTCTCTGTTTATTGTTTATATGTGTGTGTGTGTGTGTGTGTGTGTGTGTGTGTGTGTGTGTGTGTGTGTGTGTGTGTGTGTCTCTCTCTCTCTCTCTCTCTCTCTCTCTCTCTCTCTCTCTCTCTCTCTCTCTCCATATGTCAAGGGTGAGCATCGGTGTAAGGGAAACCAGATTTTAAAGAGAAGAGAAAGTGAAGATGTTTTAGTTAGTTAAGTTACCCATAAAACATTTTCTTTAAAGGAAGTTTGTAAAGAAAATGGGGTCTAGTTGAGAGAGAGAGAGAGAGAGAGAGAGAGAGAGAGAGAGAGAGAGTTGTTGTAGGTAGTTGTGATGATAAAAGTAACTGGTTGGTTGATAGTCGTGGTGGTTCTGGTAGTTGTGGTGAAAAAGTATAATTCTTTGGTGGTAGTTGTGGTTAGTGGTAATGGTGGTAGTTGTGGTTGGTGGTAGTGGTGGTAGTTGTGGTTGGTGGTAGTTGGGGTTGGAGGTATTGGTGGTAGTTGTGGTTGGTGGTATTGGTGGTAGTTGTGGTTGTGGTTGAGGCTGAAGTGGTAGTAGTAGTAGTTGTAATAGGAGTAGTAGTAGTAGTAGTAGTAGTAGCGATGGTATCAGGGAGGCGTGTAGTAAAAGATTCAGAAAATATTGTGTGGTGTGGTGTGGTGTGGTGTGGTGTGGTGTGGTGGTGTGGTGTGGTGTGGTGTGGTGTGGTGTGGTGGTGTGGTGTGGTGTGGTGTGGTGTGGTGTGGTGCGGTGTGGTGTGGCATGGTGTGGTGTGGTGTGGTGTGGCATGGTGTGGTGTGGTGTGGTGTGGTGTGGTGGTGTGGCATGGTGTGGTGTGGTGTGGTGTGGTGTGGCATGGTGTGGTGTGGTGTGGTGTGGTGTGGCATGGTGCGGTGTGGTGTGGCGTGGTGTGGTGTGGTGGTGTGGTTGTGGTGAAAGTAGGCATGTGTGGTGGTAGTGATGGTGGCTGGTGAGTGTGGTGGTAGTAGTGATGGTAGGTTGAGTTTGGTGGTGGTGGTAGTGAAGTGAATGTGGTGGTGGTTGTGGTGGCAAGTGGTGTGGTTGATCAATAATGAGACCCAGCTGCATGCCTCTCCACACGCACCACACCCACACCCACACCCACACCCACACCCACACCCACATATACACCCAAATCCACAGCCGGACCCACACCCACACCCACATATACACCCACAAAAATACCCACACCCACATCCACACCCACACCCAAATCCACACCCACACCCACATATACACCCAAATCCACAGCCGGACCCACACCCACACCCACATATACACCCACAAAAATACCCATACCCACACCCACATCCACACCCACATCCACACCCACACCCACAACCACACCCACACCCACACCCACATATACACCCACACCCACATATCCTCAGCTGTCAGAGGCAACTGACAGCAAACCCTTTTCTGTATCCTCCTACTTTCTCTATACTCATTTCAAAGCCAAAGGTGGCTGTTGTATATATATACGCAACGACTTATCTTGCTCTCGTGTTCCTGAACTCGATTCTTCTGAATTCTCTGCGCTCTGGCTTCGGCTTTCCTGTCATTCTCTGACTTATTATATCTGTGCTGTTTACTTATCTCCTATCACCAACTCTCTTCCTTTTATTCATCAATTGCCTTCTAAGCCAGTGCTACTCAACTGGCTACCCGCGGTCCCAATCCGGACCTTCTGAGTGTTGTAGCCGGACCCCAGGCACCAGGAGGAGAAAAATATAATTAAATCAATTGGGGGAGGCGGTGGCCGAATCAGTAGAGAGTTGGCCTGCAGTCTTACTGGACCCAGGTTCGAATCCTGGCTGGGCCAGGGAACAGTTTAAGGATTTGAATTTCATTAAAAGCAGACTTTCCTGATCTACCAGATGACCCGCCGACATGTCGTTAAAATACCCCCGCTAATACCAGTACACCAGTCCTGTATGAGACAGCCCTAGCATGTATTCAATATGGACTGTGGGTGTTAGCGCCGAAGTGGTGGCATGTGGAGGTATATGGACGTAGGAGGACTACTGGGCCTTGGTAACGGGCTGTGAAGCCTATGTCCAGAGTCGAACACTTAAAAAAAATAAATAAATAAAAAAATAACATGAAGGTCCTGGCGATGGATTTTTGCAAGTGTATTTCCCCGACTGCGTGTAGGGTCAGTTAGGGGTCTATGGTACCTATATATTTAACCTACAAATGCTCCCTGGGCCGTAAGTATAAGTTTAGAATAGTTTCCATGCAATAGCAATAACAGAAAATGGAACAAATCAGCTGGGTGGTGGTGTGTATGGCGGGCGAGACACGGCTGAATTTTGGCGTGAGTTTTGCTGTTTTTTTTTCGTGTTTGATGTAATTTTAGGCCTCCTGTCAATAGTATCCTGTGTTCATGAATAAGCCAGGAGTACGTTGCTAGGGTACTGAGTATTGAAATATATTCTTGTGATGAATCAAATTGGTGAAATCGTTTTCTATCCCCACAAGCATCGTTCTGGTTGTTTATGTGGAGTGGAGAAAACATTAGAAAATAATCCAAATCTTTTTATATTTTAGCTACAAAATTGAATATTCTTTTTATATCCACAAGTTATCTTTATATTTTGTATAAGTCAAAGAGTGAATATGAAATGAATAGAAACCATATAGGTACACCACCTTGTACTCAGATTGGTTGTTATATTTTCATGATTGCATGTCAAATATTTATCCGGACCTCTGCATACATTGGAACTTGTCTAACTGGACCTTTGCTCACAATAGTTGACTAGCCCTGTTCGAAGCTGTACATCTTACCCTATCCACTCATACGCTGATGACTCCACCCTTCACCTTTCCATTCGGTTCCCGCAACGTCCACCTCAACAGTTACTTCAACAAACAAGGGATGAGGCTGTGGCACACCTAATATCTGACTTGGCTCGTATCTCTGACTGGGGTAAAAATAATATGGTTGTCTTTAATGCTTCTAAGACTCAGTTCTTACACCTATCAACCCGACAAAATCTTCCACAGGTATACCCACTAATGTTTAATTATATTCAGCTTAATCCTGCATCATCCTTGAACATGCTTGGGGTTTCATTTACTCGGGACTTATCTTGGAAAGATCATATTACATCTCTTGTAAAATCTGCTTCCAAGAGGTTGGGTGTGCTAAGCCGACTCCGTTCCTTCTTTACCCCTGCACAGTTGTTGACTCTATACAAGGGTTTTATCCGCCCCTGTGTGGAATACAACTCTCATGTGTGGGGAGGCTCCCCACATACAGCTCTTCTCAATAGGGTGGAGTCAAAGGCTTTTCATCTCATTAACTCTCCTCCTCTTACTGACTCCCTTCAACCTCTGTCTCTTTGCCGCACTGTTGCATCTTTATCTCTTTTCTATCGCTACTTCAATGGTCACTGCTCCTCTGAACTGTCTGCTTGCATTCCTCCACCTCTACGACGGGCGCGTAGCACCCATCCAGCAGCAAACTCTCAACCCTTTTTCTGTCCAACTCTCTAATGCAAGAGTTAACCGTTACTCCCAGTCCTTCATTTATGCAACAGGTCAACTCTGGAACTGTCTCCCTCTGTCTGTATTTCCTGCTTCCTATGATCTCCAGTCTTTCAAACGCAGTGTGTCCAGGCATCTCGAAATGATCGGATCTTGAATTTGGCTCTCTCTTGTATTTTGTTTTTCTCTTGGAGGGAACGGTTTTGCTGGCTTGTGGCCTTGGGTTCCTTCTTCCTCGCATAAAAAAATACCCACACCCATACCCACATCCACACCCACACCCACATATACACCCACACCCACATATACACCCACACCCACATATACACCCACACCCACATAAACACCCACACCCACATATACACCCACACCCATACCCACACCTACACCCACATATACACCCACACCCACATATACACCCACAACCACACCCACAAATAAACATGAAATACAGTAAATGTTATATATACAGTAGATAGATAGAGCGATAGATAGACACAGCGATAGATAGATAGATAGACCGAGAGAGAGACATGTAGATAGATAGATAGCGTGATAGATAGACAGATAGATAGATAGGCCGATGGATAGATAGATGGAGAGATAGACTGATATATAGATAATAATAATAATAATAATAATAATAATCTTCTTCCCTCCACCTCATCCTTAATGTCCCCTTCTCCTCCTCCT
>NC_137070.1:1623051-1633051 GCF_032717465.1 Coenobita brevimanus | reverse complement strand
AACCAGGTCATTAAGGCAGGGCAGGCCGTATAGAACGCTGCCCTACCCCGCCACCAGCCCACACCAGCAGACTGAGCCGTGTGTGTGTATCTATCCCGGGGCATTTATTTGTTTCCTGACATCACCAGACCCCTGACATCACTGACATCACTAGACCCCTGACATCACTGACATCACTAGACCCCTGACATCACTGACATCACCAGACCCCTGACATCACTGACATCACCAGACCCCTGACATCACTGACATCACCAGACCCCTGACATCACTGACATCACCAGACCCCTGACATCACTGACATCACCAGACCCCTGACATCACTGACATCACTAGACCCCTGACATCACTGACATCACTAGACCCCTGACATCACTGACATCACTAGACCCCTGACATCACTGACATCACCAGACCCCTGACATCACTGACATCACTAGACCCCTGACATCACTGACATCACTAGACCCCTGACATCACTGACATCACTAGACCCCTGACATCATTGACATCACTAGACCCCTGACATCACTGACATCACTGATATCACCAGACCCCTGACATCACTAGACCCTTGACATCACTGACATCACCAGACCCCTGACATCACTGACACTGACATCACCAGACCCCTGACATCACTGACACTGACATCACCAGACCCCTGACATCACCAGACCCCTGACATCACTGACACTGACATCACCAGACCCCTGACATCACTGACACTGACATCACCAGACCCCTGACATCACTGACACTGACATCACCAGACCCTTGACATCACTGACACTGATATCACCAGACCCTTGACATCACTGACATCACCAGACCCCTGACATCAATGACATCACCAGACCCCTGACATCACTGACATCACTGACATCACCAGACCCCTGACATCACTGACATCACCAGACCCCTGACATCACTGACATCACCAGACCCCTGACATCACTGACATCACTAGACCCCTGACATCACTGACATCACTAGACCCCTGACATCACTGACATCACTGACATCACCAGACCCCTGACATCACTGACATCACCAGACCCCTGACATCACTGACATCACTAGACCCCTGACATCACTGACATCACTGACATCACCAGACCCATGACATCACCTGGAAATGCAACAGGTAAAGTCCCCCCCCAAAAAAAAAAATGGGGGGGGGAGAAAGAGAAATAAAAAGAAATATTAAATATGTTAAAAAATATATATATTAAATTTTCCAGCAACTTAGAAATTGATTATTTTTCTTTCTCTTTTTTTTGAGATAAAATTAATAAAAAAAAATAAAATAGAAATAAATATAAGATAATCTGTAAGCATTCAGAAACAGTGTATCATTATTTTTTTTGTGTGCAAATTAAAACTATCTCTTTTTTCTCTTTAATTTCTCTCTTTTTCTCTTTAATTTCTCTCTCTCTTTAATTTCTCTCTTTCTGTCTTTAATTTCTCTCTTTAATTTCTCTCTCTTTAATTTCTCTTTTTCTAATTTCTCTCTTTAATTTCTCCCTTTAATTTCTTTCTCTTTAATTTCTCTCTTCCTCTCTTTAATTTCTCTTTTTCTTTCTTTAGTTTCTCTCTTTCTCTCTTTAATTTCTTTCTCTCTTTAATTTCTCTCACTTTAATTTCTTTTTTAAATTTCTCTTTCTCTCTTTAATTTCTCTCTTTCTCTCTTTAATTTCTCTTTCTCTCTAACTTCTCTCTTTCTCTCTTTAATTTCTCTCTTTAATTTCTCTCTTTTTTTAATTTCTCTCTTTCTCTTTAATTTCTCCCTTTCTCTTTAATTTCTCTCTTTCTTTAATTTCTCTCTTTCTCTCTTTAATTTCTTTTTCTTTCTTTAGTTTCTCTCTTTCTCTCTTTAATTTCTCTTTCTTTAATTTCTCTCACTTTAATTTCTCTTTTTTTAATTTTTCTCTTTAATTTCTCTCTTTCTCTTTAATTTCTCTCTTTCTTTAATTTCTCTCTTTCTCTCTTTAATTTCTTTTTCTTTCTTTAGTTTCTCTATTTCTGTCTTTAATTTTTCTCTTTAATTTCTCTCTTTTTAATTTCTCTCTCTTTAATTTCTCTTTCTTTCTTTAATTTCTCTCTTTCTCTCTTTAATTTCTTTCTTTAATTTCTCTCTTTCTCTCTTTAATTTCTTTCTTTAATTTCTCTCTTTCTCTCTTTAATTTCTCTCTTTCTTTAATTTCTCTCTTTCTCTCTTTAATTTCTCTCTTTCTTTAATTTCTCTTTCTTTAGTTTCTCTTTTTCTCTCTTTAATCTTTCTTTCTTTCTTTAATTTCTCTTTTTCTCTCTTTAATTTCTCTCTTTCTCTCTTTAATTTCTCTATTCTTTAATTTCTCTTTCTCTTTAATTTCTCTTTTTCTATCTTTAATTTCTCTTTTTCTATCTTTAATTTCTCTTTTTCTCTCTTTAATTTCTCTCTTTCTCTCTTTAATTTCTCAATTCTTTAATTTCTCTTTCTCTTTAATTTCTCTTTTTCTATCTTTAATTTCTCTTTTTCTATCTTTAATTTCTCTTTCTCTTTAATTTCTCTTTCTCTAATTTCTCTCTTTCTCTTTAATTTCTCTCTTCCTTTCTTTAATTTCTGTTTCTTTAATTTCTCTTTAATTTCTTTTTCTCTCTTTAATTTCTCTCTTTCCTTCTTTATTTTCTTTTTTTAGATGTCTGTATAAATATTTTCCTTCTGTTTTCTTCTATCTTTAATTATCTTTCAGTATCTTTCAATATTTCCCTTGTTTTTCCTTCTATCTTTAATTATCTTTAATTATCTTTCAGTATCTTTCAATATTTCCCTTCTTTCTTCTTTCTATCTTTAATTATCTTTAATTATCTTTCACTATCTTTAAATATATTCCTCTATTTTCTTCTATCTTTAATTATCTTTCACTATCTTAAATTCTCTCTCTTTAAGCTGTGTGTGTGGCGTCAGGAGTGTTCGAAGCTTAGTCAGGAAAAGCTTACTACAAACACAACATTTAGGAGACAAAGAATTAGTAAACAATATCAATATACTCCTATCTACCCCTCTGCCTATCGTAGCCTAGACACATGATTATATAACAGATGGAGAGAGAGGAAGGGCAAGAGGAAGAGGGCAAAATAAATCGGAATTGAAAGTGTGTTTATGTGGATTTATTCTGTGGAGAATAAATGGTAAAGGATTAGTAAACGGATTTCGCCCCTCGTACGATCCCGTCTCTGTTATCGGCCCTACTTTGCTCCCTAACACCTTTTCCTGAGCGATTTATTTTGTTTATGACACCTGGTTCTATTCTGTTATTTTAATCCTTCCGATATCGCCAGACTCTGCTTGCAGCACCTTTTCCTAAGTGATTTATTTTGTTTATTACACCTTACTGTCCTCTTCTGTGTTACATAAATCCTTCCAATATCACCATACTCTGCATAAAGCTCCCTAACACCTTTTCCTAAGTGATTTATTTTGTTTATTACACCTTACTGTCCTCTTCTGTGTTACATAAATCCTTCCAATATCACCATACTCTGCATAAAGCTCCCTAACGCCTTTTCCTAAGTGATTTATTTTGTTTATTACACCTTACTGTCCTCTTCTGTGTTACATAAATCCTTCCAATATCACCACACTCTGCATAAAGCTCCCTAACACCTTTTCCTTAGTGATTTATTGTTTGTTACACTTTACTGTCCTCTTCTGTGTTATGTAAATCCTTCCAATATCACCATACTCTGCATAATGCTCCCTAACACCTTTTCCTAAGTGATTTATTTTGTTTATTACACCTTACTGCCTTCATCTGTGTTACATAAATCCTTCCAGTATCACCATACTCTGCATAAAGCTCCCTAACACCTTTTCCTAAGTGATTTATTTTGTTTATTACACCTTACTGTCCTCTTCTGGGTTACATAAATCCTTCCAATATCACCATACTCTGCATAAAGCTCCCTAACACCTTTTCCTAAGTGATTTATTTTGTTTATTACACCTTACTGTCCTCTTCTGTGTTACATAAATCCTTCCAATATCACCATACTCTGCATAAAGCTCCCTAACACCTTTTCCTAAGGGATTTATTTTGTTTATTACACCTTACTGTCCTCTTCTGTGTTACATAAATCCTTCCAATATCACCATACTCTGCATAAAGCTCCCTAACACCTTTTCCTAAGTGATTTATTTTGTTTATTACACCTTACTGTCCTCTTCTGTATTACATAAATTCTTCCAGTACCATCATACTCTGCATAAAGCTCCCTAACACCTTTTCCTAAGTGATTTATTTTGTTTATTACACCTTACTGTCCTCATCTGTGTTACATAAATCCTTCCAATATCACCATACTCTGCATAAAGCTCCCTAACGCCTTTTCCTAAGTGATTTATTTTGTTTATTACACCTTACTGTCCTCTTCTGTGTTACATAAATCCTTCCAATATCACCATACTCTGCATAAAGCTCCCTAACACCTTTTCCTAAGTGATTTATTTTGTTTATTACACCTTACTGTCCTCTTCTGTGTTACATAAATCCTTCCAATATCACCATACTCTGCATAAAGCTCCCTAACACCTTTTCCTAAGTGATTTATTTTGTTTATTACACCTTACTGTACTCTTCTGTGTTACATAAATCCTTCCAATATCACCATACTCTGCATAAAGCTCCCTAACACCTTTTCCTAAGTGATTTATTTTGTTTATTACACCTTACTGTACTCTTCTGTGTTACATAAATCCTTCCAATATCACCATACTCTGCATAAATAACGTACAAAATTATATTAACCAGCCATATCCAAAAATAAATCGCTAAGGAAGAGGTGTTAGGGAGCTTCCTTACCATATTCTAGTAGATTAAGGAAGTTCCCTAACACTTCTTCTTAAGCGATTTATTTATGCATATGGTTGGTTAATATCCTTTTGTACGTTATTTATGCAGAGTATGGTGATATTGGAAGGATTTATGTAACACAGAGGAGTATGGTGTAATAAGCAAAATAAATCGCTTAGGAAAAAGTGATAGAGTTTGGAAGGATTTATGTATGATGTAATAAGCAAAATAGCTCAGGAAAAGGTGTTCGGGAGATATTGGAAGGATTTATGTATTGTGTAATAAGCAAAATAAATCGCTTTGGAAAGGGTGTTAGGGAGATATGAGAAAGCTTTATGTATGGTGTATAAGCAAAATAAATCGCTTAGGAAAGGGTGTTAGAGAGATTTTGGAAGGATTTATGTATGGTGTATAAGCAAAATAAATCGCTTGGGAAAGGGTGTTAGGGAGATATGAGAAGGATTTATGTATGGTGTAATAAGCCAAGTAAGTCGCTTAGAGAAAAGTGTTAGGGAGATTTTGGAAGAATTTATTTATGGTGTGAAGCAAAATAAATCGCTTAGGAAAGGGTGTTAGATATTGGAAGGATTTATGTATGGTGTAATACGCAAACTAAATCGATCAGGAAATGGTGTTAGGGAGCATCCTTCATCGACTTGCTCTAGACGCATATGAAGGAAAATCACTGTAAATCCGGCATGAAAAAGTAAGATGAAATCCGGGATCGTACAGAGGCTAAATATTGATAGTAGAGAAGGAAGGAAGGAAGGAAAGGAAGGAGAAGAAGAGGGAAATGAAGGAGGAAAGAAGGCACGAGAGGGAAATGAAGGAGGAATGAAGGGAGAATGAAGGAGAAATGAAGAAGGAAAGAAGGCACAAGAGGGAAATGAAGAAGGAATGAAGGAAGGCACAAGAGGGAAATGAAGGAGGAATGAAGGAAGAATGAAGGAGAAATGACAGTAGTAAAGCATGTCACTGAAGAGGAGATGATGACAGGAGTGAAGAGACAGGTCTGGAGTAAAGGGAAGTGCACCCAGGGGGGGAGCTTCGTCCCCAAAAATTTAAAGGGACAAGGTTTAAAGGGACAATTTAAAGGGACTGAGTTTAAAGGGACAATTTAAAGGGACTGATTTAAAGGGAAAATTTTAATGGGACAAAATTTAAAGGGACAATTTTTAAAGGGACAGTTTTTAAAGGGACAATTTAAAGGGATTGATTTAAAGGGAAAATTTTAAAGGGACTGATTTAAAGGGATAATTTTTAAAGGGACAAAGTTAAAAGGAAAAAATGTTAAAAGGACAATTTAAAGGGGCATTTAAGGGACAGTTTAAAGGGACTTATTTAAAGGGACAGTTTTTAAAGGGCCAAGGTTTAAAGGGCCAAGATTTAAAGGGACAGTTTTTAAAGGGCCAAGGTTTAAAGGGACAATTTTAAAGGGCCAATTTAAAGGGACAATTTTAAAGGGTCAATTTAAAGGGACAATTTTAAAGGGCCAATTTAAAGGGACAATTTTAAAGGGTCAATTTAAAGGGACAATTTTAAAGGGTCAATTTAAAGGGACAATTTTAAAGGGTCAGTTTAAAGGGACAAGATTTAAAGGGACAATTTTAAAGGGTCATTTTAAAGGGACAATTTTAAAGGGTCATTTTAAAGGGACAATTTTAAAGGATCAATTTAAAGGGACAGGGTTTAAAGGGACAATTTTAAAGGGACTGATTTAAAGGGACAAGATTTAAAGGGACAATTTTAAAGTTACTATTTTTTTTTACATTTTTTAGCTATATATAATTTAGGACCCATGCTCATTCCACCCATCGACCACACGTGTAACCCTAAAAACCAATCCTTTAAGTATTAAGGGAATTTCTCAGCCCTGGGTGCACTCAGTTCTGATGAGAGACAAGTTGAGAGAGACAGGGATTCAGGAAGACACGATATACACCATAATACCTAAAATAATACTTAAAATATTTTGGGGAAGGGCAGCTTGGCGAAGATCTTTGACGTGGAGAAAGATTTTAGGAAAGTTGATAGGAAGGAAAGGCAAGTGGATGAAGGCAAACGAAGACTTGATAAATAATTAGGGAAGAATATATAACTGTGTATGCTTAATAATAATAATAATAATAATAATAATAATGATAATAATAATAATAATAATGGTATTTATTATTTATATTATTATTATTATTATTATTATTATTATTATTATTACTATCATCATCATCGTTATTATCATTATTGTTATTACATTATCATTAAATACCATAATAATAATAATAATAATAATAATAATAATAATAACAGCAGTGATATCAATTACTATTATTATTATTGTTATTATTATTATTTGTGTAGTAGTATTAATAATAAGAGTAATAATGATAATAACAATGATTTAATAATAATAATAATAATAATAATAATAATAATGACAACAATGATAGCAATTATTATTATTACAATTATTATTATTATTACATTCATTTTCTTTGGGTAGGAGTGTGTGTTGTGTCGAATAATTCAAGAAAAACAGCAAAAAAACATAAACAAACAAGAGAGGAAAGACCAGGAAGAGAAAAACACGTAAATCTCAGCTAATCTGTTTTCCTGAGTTACCCCCCTTGGGCCTGCTCGACATAGAAAATGGGTGGGTGGTGACAGAGACTGGGGGGGTGCCATTACCTCCATATTTAGGTCTAATTCTTTTGTCATATCCCGTTTGTAGAGAGTCCAGGATGGCGGAGATGTTGCCGTCCGTCATCTTCCTGTCGGGGGAGAGGGAGAGCGTTAGACAGGAACGGGAACAGGAAGAGCTATGACAGTGAATAACAATAACAGCAGCAACACCGCCTCTATCAATAACATTTACATTGAACTGGTTTTGCTGGTGAAATAATGATGATGCTGCTACTACTACTACTACTACTACTACTACTACTACTACTACTACTACTGCTACTACTACTACTACTGCTGCTGCTACTACTACTACTACTACTACTACTACTACTATTACTACTGCTGCTGCTACTACTACTACTACTACTACTACTATTGCTACTATTACTACTACTACTACTACTACTGCTACTACTACTACTACTGCTACTACTACTACTACTACTACTACACTACTACTACTATTACTAATAATAATAATAATAATAATAATAATAATAATCTATCTATCTATCTATCTATCTATTGCCAGACGCCATAATCCCGTAAGGGGTGGCCATTTGACTTTGAGTTATATGTTTTACGGGGAGGGGCACTAACCCTCCACCAGCCCACTTGTTGACACGTAGGGAGCACGTATGGTTTGGTTATATGGTTACCACCCAACGTTGTAAATGGTTTCTTGGCCTGCAGGAAAACATTTGGCATAATAATAATAATAATAATAATAATAATAATAAAATAATAATAATAATAATAATAATAATAATAATAATAACTACAGACATGTTTTAGTGAGCTTAGTCCTGGTGCTGGATTGGAGTGAAAATTGATCCCGGATAGATGTGAGCTGGGCGAGCCTGTACTGTGACGTCACACCAAAACAAATATGGCGTCTGCTCCTACGATTTAAGTACCGTATTTACTGTTCTCAATAATATACTGATAAAATGCCACTGCCAGGTACTGAGGTGGGTGTGAGGGGCTCTACTGTGTCTGGTTTCCTCAGTAATGGCACCGTACTGAGGAACATGAAGGGTTATTGCACACGAAACCAGCCTTCAGCGTTATGTTTACAGTCAGGTCAGCAGTGCGGTGTGGCTATGGCAACAGGACAAGCCGATCCGATACTGCTGAACTGTTCTGGTGTGACCTGGATCAGCAATCAGCCTTGACCCTAATCCAATCCAACTGACCCCGCCAAAATAGGCCTAAGGTTACCGTAAGACTCGGCAGTACAATGTTCATAAAGAAATACTTGTCCCAGTCACTGCCTACGAGTAATCTGGTCAAGAAGGGCCCGTGAGGTCAAGGTGCCTGATCTTGTGCAGGTCAGCTTAGGTCATCACAGTCTATAAGTGCTTCAAGTTTGCTGGTTCTGGCTGTAATCCTTCATGGAGAATTAGTTGACATCAGGAACAGCGGTAAAAGTGGAAATTTGTGACCTCAGGCGATCTCTCAGGCTGCGGCCACTCTTACTCCAAACATGTGATCGACAAGAGGAAACGATGCTCCGGGGTCCGTCCGAGGTTCAGAAACGGGCACTGATGCAGCTGTAACTCGGTGCGTCGTTTCTTCTCGTCAGTCACATGTTTCGGGGCAAGTTTAGAAGGTTCTAGGATACGTAGCCTAGCAGTTATGGCCAGGCACTTTTGTTGAAGAAAAAATAATACTAATATCGACAAAAACAATAAGATTTCACACAACGATGAGGCCAGATTTAATAATAATAATAAAACAATGATACTAGCCTTCCTTAACACCAATTACAAGGGATTTATTCTAGGCTAAAAAAATAATCTGTAGCTGTTAGAACACACACACACACACACACACACACACACACACACACACACACACACACACACACACACACACACACACACACACATACTCAGCTTGTGAAAATAGTCTCTTAATTGGACATGTGTGTAAGAGAGAGAGAGAGAGAGGGAGAGAGAGAGAAGTTAAAAGGAAGAGGAAAAAGGTTAAAAGAATGGAGGAAGAGAGAGAGAGAGACAGAGAGAGAGAGAGAGAGAGAGAGAGAGACTAACAAGGCCTTCACAGTCACTAACAAAGGTAATTACTCAATATCATCCTAGAAAAACAACCTCTCTCTCTCTCTCTCTCTCTCTCTCTCTCTCTCTCTCTCTCTCTCTCTCTCTCTCCTGCAGATTTTCTCATCCTCTCTCCTTTCCCCCCACTTTCTCCTTCACTTCCCCCTTCTCATTTCTCTCTCTCTCTCTCTCTCTCTCTCTCTCTCTCTCTCTCTCTCTCTCTCTCTCTCTCTCATCATTTTGCCTCCCCACCCTCATAAACACCTACGTAACGAGCCTCATTAGAGAGAGGGAGAGAGAGAGAGAGAAAAGGGGGAGAGGGAGGGGGAATTGTAGTACAGGGAAGAGAGGGAGGGAGAATTATAAAGAGGGAGAGGGGAGGGGAGGAAGGGCAGGGGGAGGGGGGAGAGGGAGAGAGGGAGGGGA
>NC_137070.1:1613051-1615551 GCF_032717465.1 Coenobita brevimanus | reverse complement strand
CGTTGAGCTACAGGTAAAAGAATTGTAAATAAAGATGCAATAAATACTTTAAATATACAAACACAGCTGCCTTGTTAAAGTGGACGAACTGGAGGGAAAAGGAAGATGTGATAATTGTAAAAAGTGGCATGTGGCAGCTTCCAGTGACGCCATAAGCCCCGCCTACCTCTTGAACCCACAACACCACACACACACACACACACACACGGAAAGGGCATGTACGCCAAAGTTTCCCTGATCTTGCGGTGTATTTTGGCGATGTATTGGCGGTTTGCGCTGACGTACGTGACGGACAATATCCCCTGGAGAGACGAGAAGCATCCCTGGGACGAGAGGAAGGAGGACCCAGCCAAACTAGCGCCATTTTGAGGTGAGGTATACAGAAATTAGCTATGATTTTCTGTATATATCTCCATTTTCTCCGCAATCTCTATCCTTTATCATCTATGTCTATCTGTCTTTGTAAATTTCACTGTCTGTAGCTTTTGTATTCATAGTTTTAAAGTGACTGGATGAAGGAGGGTACAGAACAGATGGGAGAAAATAAGGTCTTGTTGTGGCGGCCATGTTGGATGTTTTGGGCCACTCAACGAGCGTGACGTGATTGTTGTTGTTGTTGTTCTTATGTTGTGCTGTTTGGAGGGTGATTGATAGGGAGAGGAATATAGATGATGGAAGGAGGGATTAGGGAGAGAAGAGGGGAAAGAGAGGAAGAGGGAGAGAGACGGAAAGAGGACGGAACGAGGGAGAGAAAGGAGAAAGGAGGGTTCAAGGAGAGGAAGACTCAGACAGGGGGAGGAGAGAGGGAGAGGAAGGGGTGATTTTTTGATGATTGTTATTGTTATTGATGTTATTGTTATTTGTTATTGTAAGTTGTTATTGTCCTGTTTTTAGCTGGATATTTGCTTTAGTGTCAGTGTAGTGGTAGGTGGTGGCGACTATCATCCACTCACTTGATGTAGTGCTGCCTACTTCTTCCTTAGCCTTTATCATTCTTTTTCTGTGCCTGTCCTCCTCTCTTCCTATTTCTCCCATCTTTCCTGTCACTTCTTATTGCTTTTCTTTCCTTTACAGGTGGCTTTACATTGAGTGACAAGCTAAATGGTTTCCTGTAAGCCAAAAAACCATTTACAACGCTGGGTGGTAACCATATAACCTAACCATACGTGCTGCCTACGTGTCAACAAGTGGGTTGGTGGAGGGTTAGTGCCCCTCCCCGTAAAACAAATAACTCAAAGACAAATGGCCACCCCTTACGGGATTATGGCGTCTGGCAATAGATAGATAGATAGATAGATGCGGGATTATGGCGTCTGGCAATAGACAGATAGATAGATACGGGATTATGGCGTCTGGCAATAGATAGATAGATAGAATGATAGTGTCAATATCGTTGCTAATTAGTCTCATTAGAGCCTTACTGACATGATTGGCCTTGTTAAATAGTACTTGTTAATTACTGTGTTGTTGATGGTGGAGAGGGAGGCCTTCACGTGGTGGCATTGATATAGCACAGAAGAGGGCAGTATGGTGCAATAAACAAAATAAATCAGTTAGGTAAAGGTGCTGGGGTTCGTGTTTATGTTGTGGTCGAACTAGAAGAATCATTAGCAAGGCCTTCAGGTGGTGGCACTGATATAACTGGTCGGGTCCACTGCCTGGTTATACAAACGTCCCTCAACTCCCTCCCTATCCCCCGAAAGGACGATGGTGGACTGCAGGAGAGAGAGAGAGAGAGAGAGAGAGAGAGAGAGAGAGAGGCCTTCAGGTGGTGGCACTGATATAACTGGTCGGGTCCACTGCATCTGGCAATAGATATATTTATGTTGCACAGAAGTAAGGTGTAATAAAATAAGTCGCTTAGAAAAAGGTGTTAGGGATAATACAGGCTCATCACTGCAATACTTATTTTTTTTTATTCAAGGAAAAAAGAACCTAAGGCCTCTCACTACCCCAGCTGTTTCTTACACTACTACTACTACTTAATTTGGCTGCTCTCCTTCCAACATACACCCCCCTCTCTCATATACCTCCCTACTCCATCCCTCCATCTCATACTTGGCCTCCTCCTCACCCACTCTACTACTACTACTACTACTACTACTACTACTACAAGTCTTAGCATTTTTTCAGCCCTAGATCGTGAAATAAGCTGCAAAAAGACGAACATCCAAACTAATTTAGGGGAAAAAGGTGATGTTTTATGTGTATATTATTATTATTATTATTATTATGATTATTATTATTATTATTATTATTATTATTATTATTATTATTATTATTATTGTTATTATTATTATGATTATTATTATTATTCTTTCCATTATTGTTGTTTTGTTTCCTGTTTCCGTTCAGGCTCTCTCTCTCTCTCTCTCTCTCTCTCTCTCTCTCTCTCTCTCTCTCTCTCTCTCTCTCGTTCCTCCATCCCTCCAACTCATACGACCCTTCCTCCACAGCCTCCTCTCTCTCTCTCTCTCTCTCTCTCTCTCTCTCTCTCTCT
>NC_137070.1:1600551-1608051 GCF_032717465.1 Coenobita brevimanus | reverse complement strand
CTGTAGAAGGATTTGTAGATGGTGTAGAAGGCTGTAGTTGGATTTGTAGTTGGGATAGAGAGGTGTAGATGGATTTGTAGTTGGTGTGGAAAGCTGTAGAAGATAGTAGTTGGGGTAGAAAGCTGTAGATGGATTTGTAGTTGGTGTAGAAAGCTGTAGATGGAGTTGTAGTTGGCGTAGAAGGCTGTAGATGGATTTGTAGTTGGCATAGAAGCTGTAGAAGGATTTGTAGTTGGCGTAGAGAGCTGTAGAAGGATTTGTAGTTGGTGTAGAGAGCTGTAGAAGGATTTGTAGTTGGTGTAGAGAGCTGTAGAAGGATTTGTAGTTGGTGTAGAGAGCTGTAGAAGGATTTGTAGTTGGTGTAGAGAGCTGTAGATGGATTTGTAGTTGGCGTAGAGAGCTGTAGAAGCGTTACTATAGTCCCGGCGCACGACTCTGAGGTTGTCATTATCGTGCCCTGGCAACCTACCATTTCAAAAGTGCGTCTGATTTCATGTGTAATATGAGACGCATGTGATTCGTGTATAATAATATTCGTGTGTAATATATTATACATGATTATTATTATACACGAATCAACTGCGTCTCATATTACACACGAAATCGGACGCACTTTTGAATGGTAGGTTGCCAGGGTACGATAAAGACAACCTCAGAGTCGTGCACCGGGACTATAGTTGGCGTTCAAAGCTGTAGAAACGCTACGAATTTGCGTAGAAAGCTGTGACTTCTTTATGCGTAATCTTGAGGTCATTCCCCATCTGAAGTGTGTCATCATTTTCCCCTTTCATCTCTAGTTCTCGAGTGGCAACCCTACCAAGATTAACCCCAGCGTCCCTAGCAAACGGTACAGGTTTTCAAAAATGCCCTCCTTGTACCCCAACGGCTGGATGGAATTGAATGAAACTTTGCGTGCTAATAGACACTGACTAGAACTACAACTTTCTCTAATACAACTATGTGCTACAGTGGCCAGGTCAGGGGTCAAAGGTCATCAAATGGGAAGATGGTGAAAATAACTAAAATCATGACTATGCTCCCGAGACATGCTAAGGCTCCGATGATTATGAAGCCAGGGCCATGATTCTTGGGTGGAATGTTGCACTGGAATACCTCTATACAAAAATGACATTTAGTTTAGAAACTCACTTCCACTCACTGGCAGCACCACTTTGAATTTGTGCCTCTGGTGGGCCACTCCTGTTTGTTATTATTATTATTATTATTATTATTATTATTATTATTATTATTATCATTATTATTATCATTATTATTATTATTATTATTGTTATTATTATTATTATTATTATTATTATTATTATTATTGTGTATTTCCTCCCCTTCCCTCTCTACTCCCTCCCCTCTCTTCTTGTCTTTCTCTTTCATCTCTCTCTCTCTCTCTCTCTCTCTCTCACCTGGTGGTATCTTGTGTGTTGTGGCTCAGTCTGCTGGTGAGGGCGTGGGTGTGGCAGTGTCTGGGAAGAACTAGGGGATCAATCCTCTTTTCTCTCCTTTCTCCTCTTTACTCTCTTTTCTCTCTCACTTCTCCTCCTCCTCCTCCTCCTCCTCCTCCTCCTCCACCCTAAGAGGATTTTCTAAACAAGGAAGATTGTGGCACTCAGGGACCTCTCTCTCTCTCTCTCTCTCTCTCTCTCTCTCTCTCTCTCTCTCTCTCTCTCTCTCTCTCTCTCTCTCTCTCTCTCACACACACACACACACACACACACACACACACACACACACACACACACACACACACACACACACACACACAACCACCTATCACCAACGCTAATAAAATAATAATAATAATAATAATAATAATGATAATAAAATCTAGGCGTCGACACAGAGCGAGGGAGCAAGTCAGGTGGGGGAAAAGAGGGGGAGAAAGAGAGAAAAAGAGAGAAAGGGGAAAAGAGTGTTGGAAAAGAGAGAGAAAGAGAGACGACGCCTTTGAAAAATAATAATATTGACCAGGTATATATTATGCAAGTCAGGCAGTGCATTGGAGGAGAAAAAGAGAGCAAAGAGAAAAAGAGAGCAAAGGAGAGAAAAAGAGAGTGAAAGAAAGAGAAAAAGAGAACAAAAGAGAGCAAATGATAGCAAAAGAGAGCAAAGGAGATGAAGAGACCAAAAGAGAGGAAGAGAGAAAAAGAGAGCAAAAGAGAGAAAAAGAGAGCAAAAGAGAGAAAAAGAGAGCAAAAGAGAGAAAAAGAGAGCAAAAGAGAGAGACGAGAAAAAGAGCAAAAGAGAGAAAAAGAAAAATAGAGCAAAAGAGAGACGAGAGCAAAAGAGAGAAAAAGAGAGCAAAAGAGAGACGAGAGCAAAAGAGAGAAAAAGAGAGCAAAAGAGAGGGAGAGAGCAAAAGAGAGCAAAAGAGAGAGAGAGGAAAAGAGAGCAAAAGAGCAAATGATAGCAAAAGAGAGCAAAGGAGAGAAGAAGAGAGCAAAAGAGCAAAAGAGAGGGAGAGAGAAAAAGAGCAAAAGAGAGAAAAAGGGAGCAAAAGAGAGAGAAGAGAAAAAGAGCAAAAGAGTAAAAAAGAGAAATAGAGCAAAAGACAGAAGAGAGCAAAAGAGAAAAAGAGCAAAAGAGAGCAGAAGAGAGAGAAGAGAAAAAGAGCAAGAGAAAAATACAGCAAAAGAGAGAAAAAGAGCAAAAGAGAGCAGAAGAGAGCTAGAACAAAAGAGAGCAAAGGAGAGAGAAAGAGAGCAAAAGAGAGGGAGAGAGAAATAGAGAGCAAAAGAGAGAAAAAGGGCAAAGAGAGAGAAGGCAGTGGTGAATATTGTCTTATGTGGCTCATCATCTTCCTCTGATTCCCTGACCTATCCATCTATCTATCTATTGCCAGACGCCCTAATCCCGCACGGGGTGGCCACAAACAAATCGCCTCCACGTCGCCCTGTCCCCCGCCATTTCACCGCCCCGCTCCCAGCTCACACCCCCCTCTCTCATATACCTCTCCACTGCATCCCTCCACCTCATCCTCGGTCTACCCCTCCCTTTCCCTCCCTTCATACACATATTAATAAGAAAACGACAAGAAAATCTCCCCAATCCTGCAGACAACAATTTTTGAAAAACAGGAGGAAAAAAATAAGTGAAAAATAAATCGCAAAGTGAATGGATCAAAGGAAAGTGATTTTACAAAGAAATTTCGGACAAAAAAAATCAATCTTAATTTTCTGCATCTTGGGTTGGAAGGTTGTGGTGGTGTGGTGTGGTGTGGTGTGGTGTGGTGGTGTGGTGTGGTGTGGTGGTGTGGTGTGGTGTGGTGGTGTGGTGTGGTGTGGTGTGGTGGTGTGGTATAGTGTGGTGTGGTGTGTAGTGGTGGTGTGGTGTGGTGTGGTGTGGTGTGGTGGTGTGGTGTGGTGTGGTGTGGTGTAGTGTGGTGTGGTGGTGTGGTGTGGTGTGGTGTGGTGTGGTGGTGTGGTGTGGTGGTGGTTCAGGAAGAAGATGACGGAGGAGGAGGAAGAAGAGGAAGGAAGAGGGTGGAAGATAGAGGAGGAAGAAGAGGAAGGAGGAGGAGGAAGAAGAGGAAGAAGGAGGAGGGGAAGGAAGAGGAAGAGGAGGGAGGAGGAGGAAGAAGAGACGGAAAGAGAAAATGATCGAAAGAAAACGGGCTGCGGGAAGGAGGGGTAACTCGCCAGACTAACCCAGGCAGCACCAATCTCCATCAAACTCTCCTTTCAACACACACACGGCGGAAAATTAACTCTTCTGTGCCCCGGGACGGCTTTGTATATTATTTTTGGCCTTTTTAATTCGTCCTCCATTTATTTTTTCCATTAACTTTGGGGAGGTTTTGCTATATTCTCCAAAAATTGAGTGATTGAATTTTCTTTGAGATAAAAAATTGGGATTGAGGTAAAGGATTGAGATGTTCTTGTGGGTTATACTGGGTTCCTCTCTCTCTCTCTCTCTCTCTCTCTCCCTACCTACCTACCTACCTACGTACCTACCTACCTACCTATCTATCTATCTATTTATCTACCTACCTACCTACCTTCCTAGTTAGTAAGACAAGGGTTCGTATTCTGGTCGGTTAAGGAAGCTCCCTAACACCTTATCCTAACCGATTTATTTTTGGATATTGCTGGTTAATATCCTTTTGTACGTTAATTATGCAGATTAAGGTGATATTGGAAGGATTTATGTAACACAGAAGAGGACAGTAAGGTGTAATAAACAAAATAAATCACTTAGGAAAAGGTGTTAGGGAGCTTTATGCAGAGTATGGTGATATTGGAAGGATTTATGTAACACAGAAGAGGACAGTAAGGTGTAATAAACAAAATAAATCACTTAGGAAAAGGTGTTAGGGAGCTTTATGCAGAGTATGGTGATATTGGAAGGATTTATGTAACACAGAAGAGGACAGTAAGGTGTAATAAACAAAATAAATCACTTAGGAAAAGGTGTTAGGGAGCTTTATGCAGAGTATGGTGATATTGGAAGGATTTATGTAACACAGAAGAGGACAGTAAGGTGTAATAAACAAAATAAATCACTTAGGAAAAGGTGTTAGGGAGCTTTATGCAGAGTATGGTGATATTGGAAGGATTTATGTAACACAGAAGAGGACAGTAAGGTGTAATAAACAAAATAAATCACTTAGGAAAAGGTGTTAGGGAGCTTTATGCAGAGTATGGTGATATTGGAAGGATTTATATAACACAGAAGAGGACAGTAAGGTGTAATAAACAAAATAAATCACTTAGGAAAAGGTGTTAGGGAGCTTTATGCAGAGTATGGTGATATTGGAAGGATTTATGTAACACAGAAGAGGACAGTAAGGTGTAATAAACAAAATAAATCACTTAGGAAAAGGTGTTAGGGAGCTTTATGCAGAGTATGGTGATATTGGAAGGATTTATGTAACACAGAAGAGGACAGTAAGGTGTAATAAACAAAATAAATCACTTAGGAAAAGGTGTTAGGGAGCTTTATGCAGAGTATGGTGATATTGGAAGGATTTATGTAACACAGAAGAGGACAGTAAGGTGTAATAAACAAAATAAATCACTTAGGAAAAGGTGTTAGGGAGCTTTATGCAGAGTATGGTGATATTGGAAGGATTTATGTAACACAGAAGAGGACAGTAAGGTGTAATAAACAAAATAAATCACTTAGGAAAAGGTGTTAGGGAGCTTTATGCAGAGTATGGTGATATTGGAAGGATTTATGTAACACAGAAGAGGACAGTAAGGTGTAATAAACAAAATAAATCACTTAGGAAAAGGTGTTAGGGAGCTTTATGCAGAGTATGGTGATATTGGAAGGATTTATGTAACACAGAAGAGGACAGTAAGGTGTAATAAACAAAATAAATCACTTAGGAAAAGGTGTTAGGGAGCTTTATGCAGAGTATGGTGATATTGGAAGGATTTATGTAACACAGAAGAGGACAGTAAGGTGTAATAAACAAAATAAATCACTTAGGAAAAGGTGTTAGGGAGCTTTATGCAGAGTATGGTGATATTGGAAGGATTTATGTAACACAGAAGAGGACAGTAAGGTGTAATAAACAAAATAAATCACTTAGGAAAAGGTGTTAGGGAGCTTTATGCAGAGTATGGTGATATTGGAAGGATTTATGTAACACAGAAGAGGACAGTAAGGTGTAATAAACAAAATAAATCACTTAGGAAAAGGTGTTAGGGAGCTTTATGCAGAGTATGGTGATATTGGAAGGATTTATGTAACACAGAAGAGGACAGTAAGGTGTAATAAACAAAATAAATCACTTAGGAAAAGGTGTTAGGGAGCTTTATGCAGAGTATGGTGATATTGGAAGGATTTATGTAACACAGAAGAGGACAGTAAGGTGTAATAAACAAAATAAATCACTTAGGAAAAGGTGTTAGGGAGCTTTATGCAGAGTATGGTGATATTGGAAGGATTTATGTAACACAGAAGAGGACAGTAAGGTGTAATAAACAAAATAAATCGCTTAGGAGGTGGAGTGAAGAGGAAAGAGGAATGAAGAGAAGAGAGGAAGAGGAGGTAAGAAGAAGAAAGAGGAAGGAAGGATGTTATAAAGAAAGAGGAAAGGAATGAAGGAAGGAAGAGGAAGAGAGAAGAATGAAAAAGAAGGAAGAGGGAAGAGAGAAGAGGAAGAGAGAAGGGAAGAAGGAAGAGAGAAGAGGAAGGAAGAAGAGGATGGAAGAAGGAAGGAAGAGGAGGAGGAAGAGAGAAGAGGAGGGAAGAGGAAGTAAGAAGAGAAGAGGAAGGAAGAGGAAGAGGAAGGAGGGGGTCCGTAGTTAAGAGATTCGTCTCCACGACACGTGAGGCAATAGGGGGAGGGGAGGGAGGGAGGAGGAAGGGAGAGGGGAGGGGGAGGGGAGGGAGGGAGGAGGAAGGGAGAGGGGAGGGGGAGGAGACGGGGAGGGAGGAGGAAGGGAGAGGGGAGGGAGAGGAGACGGGGAGGGAGGAGGAAGGGAGAGGGGAGGGGGAGGAGACGGGGAGGGAGGAGGAAGGGAGGGGGAGAGAGAGAGGGAGGGGGAGAGAGAGAGGGAGGGGGAGGGGGAAGGGAGGGGGAGAGAGAGAGGGAGGGGGGAGGGGGAAGCCGATTATAAGCTTCTTTTGACGAGAGAGAGAGAGAGAGAGAGAGAGAGAGAGAGAGAGACGAGAATTGAGAAAGAATGTTTTAACCTGGTTTTATTTTCACTCTTTTTCCATTTAATGTTAACTTCCTTTATGACCCCTTCTCTCCTAGTCAGTCTCTCATCCTCTCTCTCTCTCTCTCTCTCTCTCTCTCTCTCTCTCATCATCATCATCATCATCATCATCATCATCATCCTTCTCCTCTTCCTCCTCCTCCTCCTCCTCCTCTTCCTCCTCCTCTTCCTCCTCCTCCTCTTCCTCTTCCTCCTCTTCCTCCTCCTCCTCCTCCATCAGCGTCACCTTCATGAGTCTCTTAGTCCGTTTAGGTTCAATTCTCTCTTTCTCCCTCTCTTTTCCTCTCTTTTTCGCTCTTTCTCCCCCTCAATTTCTCTCTCTTTTTCTCTTTCTCCCTCTCTCCCTCTCTTTTTCTCTCTTTCTCCTTCTCTTCCTCTCTTTATATCTCTTGCTCCCTCAATTTCTCTCTTTTGCTCTCTTTCTCCCTCTCTTTTGCTCTCTTTCTCCCTCTGTTTCTCTCTCTTTCTCTCTATCTCTCCTTTTCCCTCTTTCTCCCTCTCTTTTTCTCTCTTCCTCTCTTATTCTCTCTTTCTCCCTCTCTTTCTCTTTCTCTTCCTCTCTTTTTCCCTCTTTTTCTTTCCTTCTCTCTTTCTTTTTCTCTCTTCTCTTTTTCTCCCTCCTTTTTGCTCTCTTTTCTCTCTTTCTCCTTCTCTCTTTCTCTTTCTCGTTATGTCTTTCTCCCTCTCTTTTTGTTTCTCTCCTTCTCTTTTTCTGTCTTTGTCCCTCTCTTTTTCTCTCTTTCTCCCTCTCTTTTTTTTTCTCTCCCTCTTTTTCTCTTTCTCCCTCTCTTTTCGTTTTCTTTTCTGTCTTTTTATCTCC
>NC_137070.1:1535551-1540551 GCF_032717465.1 Coenobita brevimanus | reverse complement strand
ACTGAATCCCACAGACGAGTTCGGACACAAAACCCACGCGACCGACGTTTACGCACAACTGTTCGTGTAATCGTGTGCTTCATCCCAGGTGCACTTTCGTTTCTTAAGACATAACCACTGCTTGCGGGTGCTACTTCCATCGTTGTGATTATTTCCTGGTCCTATAGTGCTGTGGTGAGACGAGGACGACCTAAACGATGGTGGTTCTCCCTTGTGCCTTCCTCCTGATATCCTAATGCACCTTTCTATGGTTATGCCTGTACCAAATGCTTCAGCTTCCTGTTCAGGCTTCGTTTCCCGTAAATATAGGAACATCATGCCACCTCTCATATTCCTATTAGTTTTATTTTTTTTTACGTGTCCGACTCTGGGCAAAGGCTTCACGGCCTATTTCTCGGGGGCAGTGACCTATCCCAAGGCCCAGTAGTCCTCCTACACCTCCACATGTCACCACTTCGGCGCTAACACCCACCAACCATACTGAATACATGCTAGGGCTGTCTCATACAGGACTGGTGTATTGGTATTAGCGGGGGTACTTTTACATGTCGGCGGGTCTTCTGGTTGATCAGGGAAAGTCTGCTTTTTATGAAATTCAAATCCTTAAACTGTTCCCTGCCTCAGCCGGGATTCGATCCTGGGTCCATTAGGATTGCAGACCGCCTCTCTACCGATTCAGCCACCATGACGTTTTGTGGTAAGATGGAAGATGAAATGTCAGGAGATCATCGCCTAACCGTTGGCATTTAGTCTCTCATACAAAGTTCGGAATCACCAGTTCTCGCGGGTCGATGTTAAGGCTTTGGAATTTCATGGGTTCATTCATACCGTCATCCCATCAGCAGCAGATATGAAGCTTGAGGAAGTCAGGCTAGCCAACCACGAACAGGTAACTGTGGTAGAACTGTCATAATGTTCCAGGTGTTGCACTTAATCTTTGGACAAAACCGCGACACGACTTTTGTCTTTGTACATACGTCTAGAGTGACAGCTGTGGAAGTGAGTTATTTGAGGAGCATGTGGAGTTACATGGAGTTATGTGGATGTGGAGTTACATGGAGTTATGTGGATGTGGAGTTACATGGAGAGACAGACTGATAAATGAGGAAGTGATGGGGCGTTGTGGTGTGGATATGGATGTGGAGTTACATGGAGACACAGACTGACAAATGAGGAAGTGAAGAAACGTTGTGGTGTGGATGTGGATGTGGAGTTACATGGAGAGACAGACTGACAAATGAGGAAGTGAAGGAGCGTTGTGGTGTGGATGTGGATGTGGAGTTACATGGAGAGACAGACTGACAAATGAGGAAGTGAAGGAGTGTTGTGGTGTGGATATGGATGTGGAGTTACATGGAGACACAGACTGACAAATGAGGAAGTGAAGGAGCATTGTGGTGTGGATGTGGATGTGGAGTTACATGGAGAGACAGACTGACATATGAGGAAGTGAAGGAGCGTTGTGGTGTGGATGTGGATGTGGAGTTACATGGAGAGACAGACTGACATATGAGGAAGTGAAGGAGCGTTGTGGTTTGGATGTGGATGCGGAGTTACATGGAGAGAGAGACTGACAAATGAGGAAGTGATGGAGCGTTGTTGTGTGGATATGGATGTGGAGTTACATGGAGAGACAGACTGACAAATGAGGAAGTGAAGGAGCGTTGTGGTGTGGATGTGGATGTGGAGTTACATGGAGAGACAGACTGACAAATGAGGAAGTGAAAGAGCGTTGTGGTGTGGATATGGATGTGGAATTACATGGAGAGACAGACTGACAAATGAGGAAGTGAAGGAACGTTGTGGTCTGGATGTGGGTGTGGAGTTACATGGAGAGACAGACTGACAAATGAGGAAGTGAAGGAGCGTTGTGGTGTGGATGTGGATGTGGCAGGAAGCGTTAGGAGAAATACACTGATGTCGTTTGGCCATGTGGAGAGGATGGAGGGTGAGGAACTAATGAGAGTGTATGTGAGTGACGTGGAGGGGGGAGAGGGAGGGGGAGGCCAATGAGGTGGATGGATGGAATAGAGGTATATGGGAGAGGGGGGTGTGAGCTGGGGGGATGGATAGTGTCAGACAGGCCTAGTCACACCACCAAGTCAAGCTTCTTATGAGTTTTTACGAGGTGAAAATATCTAAAGTCTGATAGGTCCTTATAAACACACACTAATCTATCATGCGAGGACTCAAAAGGTCATGGAGGTCGTGGTCTAGGTCTCTGTTGGTCTGGTCTCTTGGTACATCGCGAGAAAATTTGCTGCTACAGGCAAATATCTCTCTGCCAGCCTCTATGACCTCAGCTACTCACACAAGGTCTTCTGTATTCGTGGCCTATCGTGTGAGCTTCGTAGAGGCTTTTTAATACTCGTGGGAACGCTGCCACCAATTCTTATCGCCGGAGTTTTGGCGATTTTTTCCACGACTTCCCTTATTTGCTTGTCGTCACTCATGCATATTTGCACAGTGTGACTACTACTCTTTCCTCACTCGTAGCTCACTCGTACCTCAGTCGTACCTCACTCGTACCTCAGTCGTACCTCACTCGTAGCTCACTCGTAGCTCACTCGTGCCTCAGTCGTACCTCACTCATAGCTCACTCGTGACTCACTCGTACCTCACTCGTGCCTCACACGTACCTCACTCATAACTCACTCGTAGCTCACTCGTACCTCACTCGTAGCTCGCTCGTACCTCACTCGTACCTCACTCGTGCTTCACTCGTACCTTACTAGTACCTCACTCGTGGCTCACTCGTACCTCACTCGTGGCTCACTCGTACCTCACTCGTAGCACACTCGTACCTCACTCGTGCCTCACTTTTACATACTCGCGCAGTGTGACTACTACTACGAAAAATTTCACTTTGTTCGCAGTGGCTCGCCTCTGTTCGGGTAAGCTGAGGGGAAATTCTGATCGTAGACTAAGAAAAGCTGTGGTCGGTGGTGTGAGTGGGTCTTTGAGGAGCGTGTGTGTGAGTGAGGTGGAGGGGGGAGACGGAGGGGGAGGCCGAGGATGAGCTGGAGGGATGGAGAGGTATATGAGACAGTGGGGTGTGAGCTGGGTGGAGGGCAATGAAATGGCGGGGGTCAGGGCGATATGGAGGCGATTTGTTTGTGGTCACCCCTTACGGGATTAAGGCATCTGGCAATAGAATGATAATGTACTTTTATATGTGGGAATTTCTAAGATGGGGGAGGGTATCTTGAAGGTGTTAAGAAGGTAGTTGAATTTAATGTGTTTTATTGTTATTATTATTATTATTATTATTATTATTATTATTATTATTTTGGGCTTGTGTGTGATAGAGAAGTATTTTAGATTTTATACTTCTTTTGGAGATGTCAAATTAGCTCGGGCTCGTAACACCTCTTCCTTAGTGACTCATTCTGAGCTTTACCACTTAGTATTTTATTAGTAGTAGTAGTAGTTGTTGTTGTTGTAGTAGTAGCAGCAGCAGTATCATTATGGTTTGCTGTTATTTTTTATTATTATTATTATTATTATTATTATTATTATTATTATTATTATCATTATTATTATTATTATTATTATTATTATTATTATTATCATTATTATTATTATTATTATTATTATTATCATTATTATTATTATTATTATTATTATTATTATTATTATTATTATTATTATTATTATTATTATTATTATTATTATTATTATTATTATTATTATTATTACTGTTATCATCATCATCATCATTATCCAAAACTGTGTGTATACGAGGAATAACTAAAGTGTAATATATAAAAATAAATCACTAAGGAAGAGGCATTAGGAAGTCCCGGAAATAATCATATGAGCTGGTCAGTATGGTGGTTCGGGGGCTAACTATGATATGATTACTGTATTTTTTTTGGTATTTGGCAGGGTGTATTGTCACATGATAGGGTGGTATTAGGACTAACTGTGGTATATTTCTTGTATTTCTCTGATATTTGGCAGGGCGTACTGTCACATGGATTGGGTGGTATTAGGAGCAAGGAATATGAAAAGTACTGTTGTGTGTGTGTGTGTGTGTGTGTGTGTGTGTGTGTGTGTGTGTGTGTGTGTGTATGTGTGTGTGTATATGTGTGTGTGTGTGTCCATGTGTGTGTGTGTGTGTGTGTGTGTGTGTGTGTCCATATGTGTGTGTGTGTGTGTGTGTGTGTGTGTGTGTGTGTGTGTGTGTGTGTGTGTGTGTGTGTCGTTCCTGCGCTCAGTTCACCTCAAGACCGTTTTCTTCCACAAAGGGAAATCGAAGTACCCAAAAGGTGGAATGAAAAGTTGCCCTGATTATCCTTTTTTCACTGCTTATATTTGGCTGAGGTGAATAAGGGATTTGTTGGCGTCTGTGCCGGGATTAGAGTTAAGTGTCTTGTAGTAATAATAATAATAATAATAATAATAAAAATAATAATAATAATAATAATAATAATAATGATAATAGTAACAGTAATAGTAAAAATTATAATAGTAGTAGTAGTAGTAGTAGCAGCAATAATAGTAGTAGCAGCAATACAATAATAATAATAATAATAATAATAATAATAATAATAATAATAATAATAATAATAATAATAATAATCGCCTGTAGGGTGTGAGGCTTGAGATTCAGGTTTGAGTGTGTGTGTGTGTGTGTGTGTGTGTGTGTGTGTGTGTGTGTGTGTGTGTGTGTGTGTGTGTGTGTGTGGATAAGTAGGTGAGATGGGCACTGCTGGTCCCTGGGTAGCAGCCCTGGTGATGTGCAGGTCAATAAGCGTGTGTGCGTGTGTCAAAAAACAATCCACGAGTGACTGAGGTGGTAGGGTGAGAGATATTGAGTGCAGGCGTGTCATTTGCGTGTCATTTGCGTGTGGTAGTGGTGGTAGGGTAGGTGAAGGGGCCAGGGCTTGCTACTTACGTGGTCTCCTCGGCGAAGGAGGGGTAGGAGTGGCTGAGTAACGCCACCAGCTGCAGGGCAAGGCGCACACAAGGGGAGCCAAAGGACTTCATCATGGCGA
>NC_137070.1:1523051-1525551 GCF_032717465.1 Coenobita brevimanus | reverse complement strand
TGATTTATTTTGTTTATTACACCTTACTGTCCTCTTCTGTGTTACATAAATCCTTCCAGTATCACCATACTCTGCATAAAGCTCCCTAACACCTTTTCCTAAGTGATTTATTTTGTTTATTACACCTTACTGTCCTCTTCTGTGTTACATAAATCCTTCCAATATCACCATACTCTGCATAAAGCTCCCTAACACCTTTTCCTAAGTGATTTATTTTGTTTATTACACCTTACTGTCCTCTTCTGTGTTACATAAATCCTTACAATATCACCATACTCTGCATAAAGCTCCCTAACACCTTTTCCTAAGTGATTTATTTTGTTTATAACACCTTACTGTCCTCTTCTGTGTTACATAAATCCTTCCAATATCACCATACTCTGCATAAAGCTCCCTAACACCTTTTCCTAAGTGATTTATTTTGTTTATTACACCTTACTGTCCTCTTCTGTGTTATATAAATCCTTCCACTATCACCATACTCTGCATAAAGCTCCCTAACACCTTTTCCTAAGTGATTTATTTTGTTTATTACACCTTCCTGTCCTCTTCTGTGTTACATAAATCCTTCCAATATCATCATACTCTGCATAAAGCTCCCTAACACCTTTTCCTAAGTGATTTATTTTGTTTATTACACCTTACTGTCCTCTTCTGTGTTACATAAATCCTTCCAATATCACCATACTCTGCATAAAGCTCCCTAACACCTTTTCCTAAGTGATTTATTTTGTTTATTACACCTTAGTGTCCTCTTCTGTGTTACATAAATCCTTCCAATATCACCATACTCTGCATAAAGCTCCCTAACACCTTTTCCTAAGTGATTTATTTTGTTTATTACACCTTACTGTCCTCTTCTGTGTTACATAAATCCTTCCACTATCACCATACTCTGCATAAAGCTCCCTAACACCTTTTCCTAAGTGATTTATTTTGTTTATTACACCTTACTGTCCTCTTCTGTGTTACATAAATCCTTGCTCTATCACCATACTCTGCATAAAGTTCCCTAACACCTTTTCCTAAGTGATTTATTTTGTTTATTACACCTTACTGTCCTCTTCTGTGTTACATAAATCCTTCCAGTATCACCATACTCTGCATAAAGCTCCCTAACACCTTTTCCTAAGTGATTTATTTTGTTTATTACACCTTACTGTCCTCTTCTGTGTTACATAAATCCTTCCAGTATCACCATACTCTGCATAAAGCTCCCTAACACCTTTTCCTAAGTGATTTATTTTGTTTATTACACCTTACTGTCCTCTTCTGTGTTACATAAATCCTTCCAATATCACCATACTCTGCATAAAGCTCCCTAACACCTTTTCCTAAGTGATTTATTTTGTTTATTACACCTTACTGTCCTCTTCTGTGTTACATAAATCCTTCCAATATCACCATACTCTGCATAAAGCTCCCTAACACCTTTTCCTAAGTGATTTATTTTGTTTATTACACCTTACTGTCCTCTTCTGTGTTACATAAATCCTTCCAGTATCACCATACTCTGCATAAAGCTCCCTAGCACCTTTTCCTAATTGATTTATTTTGTTTATTACACCTTACTGTCCTCTTCTGTGTTACATAAATCCTTCCAGTATCACCATACTCTGCATAAAGCTCCCTAACACCTTTTCCTAAGTGATTTATTTTGTTTATTACACCTTACTGTCCTCTTCTGTGTTACATAAATCCTTACAATATCACCATACTCTGCATAAAGCTCCCTAACACCTTTTCCTAAGTGATTTATTTTGTTTATTACACCTTACTGTCCTCTTCTGTGTTACATAAATCCTTCCAATATCACCATACTCTGCATAAAGCTCCCTAACACCTTTTCCTAAGTGATTTATTTTGTTTATTACACCTTACTGTCCTCTTGTGTGTTACATAAATCCTTCCAATATCACCATACTCTGCATAAATAACGTACAAAATGATATTACCCTGCTGTATCCAAAAATAAATCGGTAAGGAAAAGGTGTTAGGGAGCCAAAGTCCTAGGCCAAGTTAAAATAGACAAGGCAAAGGAAGTTTCCTCACATAACTCCGTATCTTCTTCCTCCTCTCCTTACTTACCTCCTCCTACTCCTCCTCCTCCTCCTCCTCCTCCGTTTTTCCTCTTTCCTCCTTTTTCTCTCTCCTTTCCTCCTCCTCCTCCCTCTTCCCTCTTCCTCTTCCTCCTTTTTCCTCATCTTCTTTTCTCCTTCCTCCTTCTGTTCCTCCTTCCCTTCCTTCCTCTCCTCCTCCTCCTCTTCATAATCATTCTCTTGCTGTTCTTCCTCCTCATTCACGTTTTACTACTTTCCTTCCCCCCCCCTCCTCCTCCTCCTCCTCCTCGTCAGTTTTCCCTCCTTCTTTCCTCCATCTTCCTCCTCCTCCTCCTCCTCCTCCTCGTGTTCATTCTCTTCCTAATCGTCCTTCTTATTCTCTTTTTTCTTCCCTCCATTTTCCTCTCCCTCCTCCTCCTCCTCCTCCTGCTCCTCCTCCT
>NC_137070.1:1515551-1518051 GCF_032717465.1 Coenobita brevimanus | reverse complement strand
CCTACGCCCAGAGGGAAGGAAGGAAGAGGGGTGCATAAATATTCATCACTTAACACAATCTTTCAGGTAACTTATTCTATCACTTCCTTGGCCCTTCTCAATGCCTCTCTTTCTCACACACTGCTGTCTATTCACACCCTTTATCATCCTATTCGCACCCTCTTTCTCTCTCCCTTCTCTCTCTCTCTCTCTCTCTCTCTCTCTCCCTTACTTTCATATCTCTTCTCTCCCTCTCTCCTCCTTCTCCTCCTCCTCCTCCTCCAACTTTTCTTGAGAGAGAGAGAGAGAGACAGACAGACAGAAATAGATAGATAAAGAGATAGAGATAGATAGATAGAGAGAGAGAAAGAGAGAGACAAACAGACAGACAGATAGACAGAAATAGATAAAGAGATAGAGAGAGAGAGAGACAGACAGACAGACAGACAGACAGACAGAAATAGATATATAGATAGATAGGTACATAGACTAAAAGAGAGAGAGAGAGAGAGACAGAGAGCGAGACAGACAGACAGACAGACAGACAAATAGATAGATAAAGAGAGAGAGGGAGAGAGAGAGAGAGAAATGGACTTAAACTCTGCCTCTAACCTACACTGCCTCACAAACCACTCCAAGATGCGTCCCTCTGTTGTCATTGCTTGCTTTATTTAATTACCTCTCTCTCTCTCTCTCTCTCTCTCTCTCTCTCTCTCTCTCTCTCTCTCTCTCTCTCTCTCTCTCTCTCCTGCTGCTAGAGATCGAGCCTAAACTGAACAGAATCGTCCGAATAGCAAGATTTAAACAAAGTAATTCGATCTTTCCATCTGGTCTATAAGTCAGCCGGGCTCGATCTCGTACCACACAAATTGCCGGTTGAATTCTGGCAGGGAGGCTTTCAGAACGGGAAGGAGGAGGAAGAGGGGAGGAGTAGGCCTTCTTCCCTCCTCCTCCTCCTCCTCCTCCTCCTCCTCCTCCTCCTCCCCCCCTCGTTACCCATGCAGTCACACGCCTCCCCTTTTTTCCCATTAAAAGAAAAGAAAGAACCCAGGGCCTGCCCCCAGAATTTCTCCAGCTAATTAACCTGCCTTTGGTCACCTAATTCCGGCCCTCCACGCTGCTCGATCTCTGGCAGCCTCATTGTTCAGTGCCTTATCCCCTAGGTCACACTCCATGATCTTATCCCTCCACACCCCTCACCCTCCACACCCCTCACCCTCCACACCTCTCACCCTCCACACCCTTCACCCTCTACACCTCTCACCCTCCACACCCCTCACCCTCCACACCCCTCATCCTCCACACCCCTCACCCTCCACACCCCTCACCCTCCACACCCCTCACCCTCCACACCCCTCACCCTCCACACCTCTCACCCTCCACACCCTTCACCCTCTACACCCCTCACCCTCCACACCCCTCACCCTCCACACCCCTCACCCTCCACACCCCTCACCCTCCACACCCCACACCCTCCACAACCCTCACCCTCCACACCCCTCACCCTCCACACCCCTCACCCTCCACACCCCTCACCCTCCACACCCCTCACCCTCCACACCTCTCACCCTCCACACCCCTCACCCTCCACACCCCTCACCCTCCACACCCCTCACCCTCCACACCTCTCACCCTCCACACCCCTCACCCTCCACACCCCTCACCCTCCACACCTCACCCTCCACACCTCTCCACACGTCTTGCTTTCCGACTACTACTACTACTACTACCACTACTACTACTACTACTACTACTACTACTACTACTACTGCTACTACTACTACCACTACTACTACTGACACCCTCTTACGCTCGACAGTAAGGAAGTTCCCTAACACCTCTTCCTTAGCGATTTATTTTTGTGTATGGCTGGGTAATGTCCTTTTGTGCGATAGTAATGCTCCCACTGCCACACCTACGCCCACACCCGCAGACTGAGCCACAAAATGAGTTTCTAATGGCCTCTATTCTCGTCGGTTGTGGAAGCTCCCTAACACCTCTTCCTTAGCGAATTATTTTTAGATATAGCGCCGCCTGGAATATAACACCCACTTTCGCTTCGCTAGGGCGGGTGTAAAAATGGGCGGGGGTGGGTGGGATGGGTGGGGATGGTGGGTGTAGAGTGTAGTGTTGTGGTACTGTCCGATTTGTCTCCTGTCTCGACTCCATCTTTGAGCCATCCATTCATAGAGTGTAGCAAGACTCCTATACCCTTTTCACCCTAACTTGGCCTACAATTACCATCTCTCCATCTTGAGTGTTGACATGTAACTCTAGAATATCGTTTAAATGTGGTGCTAGTCATGAAGAAGTGCTATGAAACGGAGACGCGAAGCTCTCTCTCTCTCTCTCTCTCTCTCTCTCTCTCTCTCTCCCTCTCTCTCTCCCTCTCTTTCTCTCTTTCTCCCCCCCTCTCTCTCTCTCTCTCCTCTCTCTCTCTCCCTCTCTCTCTCTCTCTCCCTCTCTCTCTCACTCTCCCTTTCTCTCTCTCTCTCTCTCTCTCTCTCTCTCTCTCTCTCTC
>NC_137070.1:1500551-1505551 GCF_032717465.1 Coenobita brevimanus | reverse complement strand
TGAATGTTGTGAGAAGTGCATGGTCAGGGATTTGGCACCCCTTTTTAACGTGGCAGCGTCCGGATTGACTCTATTGGATACGTTTATGTGAAGCTACAGAACGTGGTGAATGTTTCTGGCGTATCAGATAGAGGCAGGATTCCGGGGGTTTGAATGATGAGTTAATGGAAGCCTGGCCCATTAGACCGGGCAAATTTGAGCTGTCTAGACGTTGCTTCTCCTCACCCTGCCGTAAGGTGGGAAAGGAGGTCCGGATGATAATTATGATCTATAAGTACAACTCTGCATTCAGTATAGAGAGATGTCAATTCTAGGCCAAGTTTGAGTAAAAGGAGTATAGAACAGTGTATTGGTTTGTTTATGTATTAATTTCTCATCGTCGTTGTTGAGGCAGCAGCAGAAATTCGTTCCCAAATTTCCTATGTGATGAATCTGCTATGCCCTTTCACTCTAACTTGGCCTAATATTTCCATCCCTCCACCTTGAATGCCGAGTTGTGACAATAGATTAGCATTAGAATATGATGCTAGTCACGAGGAAGTGCTGTGGAAAGAATGTAGGACCCACAGAACCGTCTTTTTCTGTCACTAAGCTACACGAAATAAGCTGCAAAAGGACGAATATCTGCTCCAAGAAAGAACAGTAATAATATAGTATGTTACAGAGATTTTTTTGTAAGTTATACCCACTGGCAGATAAGTTGTCTCAGAACTTTCATTGAATTTTTGCGATTTGTTTCATTTTTTCCACCTTTGGATCAATAAACCTCTTCTGTTTACATTACAAAGCATGTTTCTGTCTAATTCACACTATAAAGTACCTAATAACGTCTTTTTATGGTGGGTCCTGAGGCTATGGTGCTGCAGGTAGCTTGTGACGTCGGAAAACTGAAGAGAAATTACCTCGGAGTTGAATTGGAGGGCTATCGATTTACCTGAGGGTACCCTACACATGGTATGATTTTCTCCAATGGACTTATTGACTGTAGAAAATGGGAACCTTCACATCAAAACAAACACATCAGAGCCACGTTAAAGACATACCTCGCGATTCTCTGGTGTTTACGCAGTTTTCCCGTGTAAACTGTGCATTTATTGATATCACCAAAGATGCCCAGGGAGGCGGAGCATGTCATGGAGGCATTGAAAAAGCTGGAAACAGTAAAAATTGCCCGTCAGAGGAGAACTAAAGAGGGCACCGGATCGCGTCGCCTTCCACTAGTTCTGCTGCCCAGGTACTACTAGAAGTTGTGATGTTACTACGCATGGAAAGACAAAGAATACCTTGGAGATGAGGAAGGCACTAATGAAGAACGTTTTGAAGGAGTCTCATAAATCTCAGGTTGATGACGACCGTTTCTCTGTAATATATGAACAGAAAGTAGCACAGAGGATGTTTCAGACGGTAGCCAAAACTTGTGGTACCTGTCAGGGGAAATTGGAGCTCAAGTTAAGAGGATTTGGTGCTGATGCCTTGACGGAAGTGGCGAGTAAAATATGTGACAACTTTGTACTCAAGGAAGGGTATTATTTTACAAGTTGCCAATATGCGGTTCAGGGATATTAGCACCATAAACACATAGTATGATGCCTAATACCCGTCCCACCAGAGATGCGATGCCACGGCGACCCCTCTTCGACCAAAAACAATTAGAAACTCGCCATAAGGACGCCTAGATCTACTTAGCCACGCTCTGAACTCTACCTAGGTCTAGTTAGGGTCTCCATGATCGCCTCAGGTCGCCTAGGTGCGGCGATTGTTTTGGACTTGCTCAAAACCATCGCACTGAGGTCGCCGAGGTGTCAGCTCGCATCAGGCCCGCACTAGGGTCGCCCTGGCATCTCACTGCCATCTACCTGATCGCAGTAACCTCTACTTGAACTCTACTTAGGGTCGCACAGATGTACATGGGCTTGCCAGATCTCCCCTCTGCGACCCTAAGTAGAGCTTATTACGTTCAGGTGGATGCCACTGCGAGCCCAAGTAGACCTTTCTGCAGCCTATCACAACTGCGAGTTATGGGCTTGATCTCGAACACAGGATGACCCCAGGGCATTGCCACGGCAACCATTGCCTTCTTACTACGACCGTGGCGCGTCTGCAGTACATTCCTAGTGCGACCTCACTCTGACACATGTGCACACACACATTTGGTATAAGTACAGCATCAGCATCCACACACCATCATTTTCCAGCTCCCCTTCACCATGGCTGCAGAAAGACAGAGTTTGTTAATTGTACAACAGTTAGCACATATCCAGGCACAGCAGGCAGAGAATGACATGGCGCTTCTCAATTATGTGAGAAGGAGAAGGAGGATGAGAAGAAGACCAAGGAGATACAGGGTCAGACCATGGTTAGGTGTTGGGAGAAGACTTCAGTTTGGCAGTATCATCAGCTAATGCCTGAGCTACGCAATGAAGGTCCTGCTTCCTTCTTCAGCTTCCTGAGGGTACCACCAGAGATGTATGCTGAGCTAGTTGCCAGAGTTGGTCCTAGATGCACCAAACAAGACACCAGATATAGGAAGGCCGTCAAACCTGGGATGAAGATCATGAAGTTGAAGATGTGCTCTGAAAAACAACCGAAGTTGAAATGATGAGGTCTGTGAAACACCTCTATATTTATGCTCGCCGGGCTGACGCTGACACCTCACTGTGCACGTGCTAAGGATGCACCGGGGATGCATTGAGGTCGACTTGTTCGCCTGGAGCTCACACAGATCCACTTGGGCTCGCACTGAACTCTACCTGCAGGTCAAGACATGGACGCATGGGTAGCCGTAAGGACGCCTGAGGATCGACTAGATCGCAGTAACCTCTTATTGAACTCTACTTGGGTTTAATATTTTCAGAAATCTGGACTGTTTTCGGAGCCCTCACTGCGATCTGACCACTTTTGTTTTACTTTTCAGGTCCCTGTGGTATCGCATCTCTGGTGTGACAGAGGTGTAACACTAAGGTAAGCACTCCGTTGCAGCAGGTTAGGTTAGGTACAGAAAAATATAATTCACAACCTGGGGGGTGTATTGGCAACTTGTAAAAATGTACCAAAATGACAGTGTAGGGAAGGGGCCCACCACTGGTAAAACAAAAAAAAAAACTGCATGTATTCTTCTGCTCCATTGATCCCTGGTGGTGGGGTACTGTATGCTACCGGTAAAGGCCCACAGCAGAACCTGTTTACTGATCCATTTTTCAACACAGGAGGTTCAGATGTACAGAAAGACTCCACTTCAGTTCATGTGGCCAGAATAAATAGTTCTTGAGTCATTTAGGTTGATATTCAAGAATCAAGCTAATCTTTACCCACTCGTCCTGAAAAATTTAGTTTTTCAACATTAAGAATGTTTCTTCTCGCCATTTCACGACGGATTTTAGTCATTCAAAAGCAGTTTGATCAGAAACTTTTGGCAAAAAATTCTGTGCCCTTAGTTACTTGATAAGATCAGAAGATAATTATATGTCAGTGTTCACAATGGTTGCTGCGTGTACTTTTTTTCAAACTGTTTTCCCTGGTGAAATTTGGCATAAACAAAGAAGGTAAGTCGACAGAATATATTGGCAATGCCTTTTTTCAGTAAAATGTTTTTGTTTCATGGAAATCCATCAACAAATGGTGAGTTTTAAGGAAAATGGTCATGTGTAGGTAGTGTGGGGAAAGACCCACCCTAACTTGGCCTAATATCGCCATTCCTCCACTTTGAATGCTGAGTTGTAGGAATAGATTAACATTAGAATATGGTGCTACTCATGAGAAAGTGCTGTGGAAAGGATGTAGAACCATAGAACCATTTTTTTTCAGTCTCTAAGCTACACAAAATATGCCACAAAAGGACAAAAATCTGAGCCAAGAAAGATCAGTAGTAGTATGGTATGTTATGCGGGAGAGTTTTTTTTTAAGTTTTACCCACTGGCAGATAAGTTGTCTCTTAAGCCCCTCCCCTTCTTGAAGTTTGGCCCCGCCCCTCCCCACCCACTCTATGGCCGATATTGCATGCACGGAGCGGCTTATGCTGGAAGTTACAATTCCGCTCAGTGCGTATGCGCTGAGTGCCCTTTTATCTGCTGTGTTGAAAATATCCACATGTTATCTCACGTATTGTGCCATTTATCAACAACATTTTATGAAATACATGTGTCAGGAAGAGGGTTGGATGTCTTACCGACCTGTAGGTAACTAATTATCTATAGGTCGGTATATAGATAGATAAACATATATGTGTATGTTACAGGCAGATTGTGGAATCAGTCATTTGTTGAAGTAAGGTTAGTTTAGGTTTATTTAGGTTAGGTTGATCTAGGGTTAGGTTAGGTTAGGTTAGGTTAAGGTTAGGTTAGGTTAGGTTAGGTTAAGGTTAGGTTAGGTTAGGTTAGGTTTGGTTAGGTTAGGTTAGGTTAAGTTTTTAGGTTAACTAGAGAAGGATAAGGTAACTTCCAGCGTAGGTCACTCTATGCATACAACATTGGGGGGGGGTGAGGAGGGGCGGGGCTTAAAAGACAGGTTGTATGGCGGCGGGTATAGAGAATGAATCATAATCATATAGAGTTAAATAATCCAAATCCTTCAACACTTTGCCATACAGTATAACCAGACTATAGACTAATTCAAGGATGGTTGAAACGAATTCTTGTTGTCAATTGTACATACATATATACAAACATACAAATATACATACATACAAATATACATACATACACACATACAAATATACATACATACAAATAAACATACATACACATTTTTAGATACACACATACAGACATACATTTATAGATATACACATTCATACACAAAATACATACATGCTTCCATAAATACACACACATACATACTCATCTACATACACACATACATATACATTCATATATACATACACAGATATAAACATGAGTTACTTGAGAGGAGCATGTGGAGTGACGTGGAGGGACAGGTTGACGAATGAAGAAGTGAAGGAACGTTGTGGGGTGGATGTGGATGTGGTTGAGAAGATTAGGAGA
>NC_137070.1:1493051-1495551 GCF_032717465.1 Coenobita brevimanus | reverse complement strand
ACACACACACACACACACACACACACCTGCTGAGTATAGCGGTGTGTGCCTGGGAGTGAGGTAGGAGCAGTGGGGTGAGGGAGGTGGGGAGAGAGAGGGGGAGGGAGTGTGGGGAGTGGATGGGGGAGAAGGGTAGGGAGTGTGGTGAGGCTGGGGTGAGGTGGGATGGGGAGGGGAAGGGGGAGGGAGTGTGTCCAGGGTGGGGTGAGGTGGGGTGGTGAGGGGGAGGGGGAGGGGGAGGGAGTGTAGGGATTGGGTGGGGGAGAAGTGGAGGGAGTGTGGTGAGGTTGGGGTGAGGTTGGGTGAGAGTGTAATTGGATGAGGAAGAAAGGGAGGGGAGGGAAGGAGTTTGGGGGGTGATTAGATGGGGAGAATGGCAGGGGAGTGTAGGGTTGGGTGGGTGAGTGTGGGAGCTTCCTAACACCTTTACCTAAGCGACTTATTTTTCCTGTTACGCCATACTGTCTTTGGTGTTACATAAATCCTTCTAATTTCACGATACTCATCATATATAACGTAAGGATATTAACCAGCAGTACCTAAAAATAAATCGCTAAGGAAGAGGTGTTAGGGAGCTTCATATCTTCCTCTTTCCTTCCTTCCTTCATCTTCTGTCATTAACCAACAGTACCTAAAAATAAATCGCTAAGGAAGAGGTGTTAGGGAGCTTCTTATCTCTCCTTCCTTCCTTCATCTTCTGTCATCTCAGTTCCTCTTTCCCTATCTTCTTTCCTCTTCCTTTCCCTTCCCTCCTTCCTCCCTTCCTCCCTCCTCCGAATGTACATGGAGAGGAGGAAGAGGAGGAGGAGGAGGAAGATGACGAGAAAGGGGAGGAGGAAGACGAGAAGACGACGAAGAGGAAGAAAAAGAATAAGAGGAGGAGGAGGAAGAGGAGAGGAGGAGGAGGAGGAGAGGAGGAGGAGGAGGAGGAAAGGAAAGGAAAGCGAGAAAGGAAGGAGGAAGAGAAGAAAAAGAAGAGGAGGAAGAGGAAGAGGAGGGGGAGCAAGGAAGGAAGATAGGAAGAGGAGGGGGAGGTGGAGGAAAGGAAAACGTGAAAGGAAGGAGGAGGAGGAAGAGAAGAAGAAGAAGAGGAGGAGGAGGAGGAGGAGGAGGAGGAGGAAGAAGAGGAGGAAGAGGAGGAGGAGGAAGAAGAGGGGGAGGAGGAAGAAGAGGAGGAGGAGGAAGAGGAGGTGAGAGTAAAAGGTGAGGATTATTTGGTACTGATCAGTGTATTAAACTCCTGTTGAAGGTGAGAGGCCCATTGGAGAGAGAGAGAGAGAGAGAGAGAGAGATTCAACACTCTCAGTTCGATGCCACACCTAACTAGAATAGAATCATTAGGAGGTAGGAAGAATAAGGGAATAAATCGCTTGAACGAAGGTGATATGGACTACCTCGACTATCACTCCCCCCACGACACCCCCACGACACCCCCACGACACCCTCACGACCCCCCCACGACTCCCTCCGCCTCCACAAGGTCGAAAATCCTATCTGAATTCATCCATATATGACCCTAAACGACCCTCAGTAAATACAGAAATATATTTTCTTTGGGTCCCAGCCAGAGCAAAAGAGAGAGAGAGGGAGAGAGAGAGAGGAGGTGGGGGAGGGGAGAGACAAGGGAGGGGGTGATGTTGGGTCATAGGTGGGGGAGGGGAGAGACGGGGAAAAGGGAGATAATGGGGAGATAAAGGGGAGATAGTGGGGAGAGAAGGGAGATAGTGGGGAGACAGATGGATAGTGGGGAGATAATGGGGAGATAGAGATGGATAGTGGGGAGATAGAGGGGAGACAGTGGGGAGATAGTGGGGGATATAGGGGAGATAGTTGGGGATAGAGGGGGAGATAGAGATGGAAATAGAAGGGAGATATGGGAGATAAAGGGGAGATAGGGGAGAAAGAGAGGAGAGAGAGAGAGAGAGAGAGAGAGAGGAGATAGTGGGGAGATAGGGAAGAAAGGGAGGAGAGAGAGAGGGGAGATAGTGGGGGGATAGAAGAGATAGTGGGGAGACAGACGGGAGATAGGGGAGAAAGGAGAGAGGTTGTGGGGAGATAGAGGGGAGATAGTGGGGAGATCAAGAGGAGGTAGAGTTGATATAGAGGGGAGATAGTAGAGATAGAGGGGAGATAGTGGGGGATAGTGGGGAGATAGACAGGAGATAGTGGGGAGACAGAGGGGAGATAGAGATGGAAATAGTAGGGAGATATGGGAGATAGGGGAGAAAGAGAGGAGAGAGAGAGAGAGGGAAGATAGGGAAGAAAGAGAGGGGAGATAGTGGGGGGATAGAAGAGATAATGGGGAGATAGTTGGGAGACAGAGGGGAGATAGGGGAGAAAGGAGAGAGGTAGTGAGGAGATAGAGGGGAGATAGGGGAGAAAGGAGAGAGATAGTAGAGATAGTGGGGAGATAGTAGAGATAGAGGGGAGATAGTGGGGAGATCAAGGGGAGGTAGAGTTGATATAGAGGGGAGATAGTGGGGAGATCAAGGGGAGGTAA
>NC_137070.1:1478051-1480551 GCF_032717465.1 Coenobita brevimanus | reverse complement strand
TAATAATAATAATAATAATAATAAAGTGTAATTAGTAGGGAAAAAGAGGAGAGGATGAGGAAGATGGAGAGATGGAGAGAAGTATGGAGGGAAAAGGGAAGGAGAGAGAGAGGGAGACAGACAGACAGACAGACAAAGACGTATATATATAACTATATGATGTCCCATGAAGAGAGAGAGAGAGAGAGAGAGAGAGAGAGAGAGAGAGGGGAGAGAGAGAGAGAGATACATATATAAATACTTAAATGATGCGCCACGAAGAGAGAGAGAGAGAGAGAGAGAGAGAGAGAGACAGGGAGAGAGAGAGAGAGAGAGAGAGAGAGAGAGAGAGAGAGAGAGAGAGAGAGGGGGAGAGAGAGAGAGAAGGATTAATTCTCACAGCCCGTCACCCAAAATTCTTTCTCCCCAAAAAAGAGAAAGAAAAACAGATGGGAAACACAAAAAATATATTCAGGTAACCAGGGAGGGGGAGGGAGGGGGGAGGAGAGGTAAGGAGGGAGGGAAAGAGTGGGAGGAGGAGGAACAGAAGGAGGGAAAGAGGGAGGAAGGGAGGGAAAGAGGGATAGGAGGAGGGAGGGAAGGAGGGAAAGAGGGAGGGGGAGAGGGAGGGAGGGAAAGAGGAAGGGGGAGGGAGGGAGGAGGAGGAAAGGAAGGAGGGAAAGAGGGAGGGAGGGAGGGGAGGGAGGGGGAGATATAAGAGATTTAACACAAAGCTCCTTCGATGGTCTGATGTAGGGAGGGAGAGGGAGGGAGGGAGGGAGGGAGGGGGAGGGAAAGGAAAGGAGAAGAAGAGGGGACGAGTGAGAGAAAGGGGAGGGGAGGGGAGAGAAAATAGGAAAGGGGAGGAAAGAGGGAGGAAGAATGAAGGAGAGGGGAGGAAAAGAGGGGAGGGAGGGGAGGGAAAGGGGAAAATTCAGAGTACCGAGAGAGAGAGAGAGAAAGAGAGAGATGGAAGGGAAAGGATGGAAGAGAGGGAGGGAGAAGAGTATGAAGGAAGGAAGAATGGAAGGAGGGAAGGAAGGAAGGATGGAGGGAAAGAAGGAAGGAAGGAAGGATGGAGGGAGGGAAGGAAAAATGGAAGGAAGGAGGGAGAGAGGGAAGGAAGGAGGGAGAGAGGGAAGGAAGGAGAGGGGAAAGAAATGAAGGAGGGAAGAAAGGAAGGAAGGAAAGAAGGAGGGAAGGAAGGAAGGAAGAGACGTAAAGAGAGGAGAAAGAATTGAAAGATGGAAGGAAAGAAGAAGGAAGGAGAGAACAACATGAAGGAAGGAAGAAAGGAGGGAAGGAGGGAAGGAAGGAGGGAAGGGAGGGAAGGAGGGAGGGAAGGAGAGCCAAGATGGAGGAAAGGCATGAAGGACTGAATCGTTAAGGAGGAAGGAAGCCAGAGAGAGAGAGAAAATATGGGAAGAAAGACTGTGCCAAAACTCTCTCTCTCTCTCTCTCTCTCTCTCTCTCTCTCTCTCTCTCTCTCTCTCTCTCTCTCACACACACACACACACACACACACACACACACACACACACACACACACACACACACACACACACACACACACACACACACACACGTTCCTCTATCCCACCCTGTCAAGATTCTAAAATGTGTGCTACAACTGTCTATCTATCTATCTATCTATTGCCAGACTCCATAATTCCGCATCTATCTCTATCTATTGCCAGACGCCATAATCCCGTAAGGGGTGGCCATTTGTCTTTGAGTTAGTTGTTTTACGGGGAGGGGCACTAACCCTCCACCAACCCACTTGTTGACACGTAGGCAGCACGTATGGTTTGGTTATATGGTTACCACCCAGCGTTGTAAATGGTTTCTTGGCTTACAGGAAACCATTTGGCTTGTCACTCAATGTAAAGCCACCTGTAAAGGAAAGAAAAGCAATAAGAAGTGACAGGAAAGATGGGAGAAATAGGAAGAGAGGAGGACAGGCACAGAAAAAGAATGATACAGGCTAAGGAAGAAGTAGGCAGCACTACATCAAGTGAGTGGATGATGGTGAGAAATAGGAAGAGAGGAGGACAGGCACAGAAAAAGAATGATAAAGGCTAAGGAAGAAGTAGGCAGCACTACATCAAGTGAGTGGATGATGGTGAGAAATAGGAAGAGAGGAGGACAGGCACAGAAAAAGAATGATAAAGGCTAAGGAAGAAGTAGGCAGCACTACATCAAGTGAGTGGATGGTGGTAATTCTTCGTGACCTTCAATAGGCCTGTGCATTTGTTCCGAGGCATTGTCAAAGATTTCGTATATTTGCATTGTCAACAAACCTGGGTTGTCATAATCCCTGATCTTACCTTTCCACGAAGTTCAGAATGGAATTTTTTTGATGTGGGGATCGCGGTACTGCCCTGGAGTTCGTACACACACACACACATACATACGCACATACACACTACCCCACCTCAACACACACACACACACACACACACACAATTATTACTATTATTATTATTATTATTATTATTATTATTATTATTATTATTATTAT
>NC_137070.1:1470551-1473051 GCF_032717465.1 Coenobita brevimanus | reverse complement strand
AGTTAGATAGACGTTATGAGTTTGGCGATACTGGAAAGAATTATATAACAGAATAGGACAGTATGTGTTATAAGTAAAATAAATTGCTTAGGAAGAGGTGTTAGGGAGCTTTATGCAGAGTATGGTGATACTGGAAGGATTTATGTAACACAGAAGTGGACAGTAAGGTGTAATAAGCAAAATAAATCATTTAGGAAAAGGTGTTAGGGATCTTTATTCAGAGTATGGTGATATTGGAAGGATTTATGTAACACAGAAGAGGACAGTAAGGTGTAATAAACAAAATAAATCACTTAGGAAAAGGTGTTAGGGAGCTTTATGCAGAGTATGGTGATATTGGAAGGATTTATGTAACACAGAAGAAGACAGTAAGGTGTAATAAACAAAATAAATCACATAGGAAAAGGTGTCAGGGAGCTTTATACAGAGCATGGTGATATCGGAAGGATTTATGTAACACAGAAGAGGACAGTAAGGTGTAAAAATTAAAATAAATCACTTAGGAAAAGGTGTTAGGGAGCTTCCTAACTCAAGAAACAATGACTTACCCAAGTGAAGGCAAATTGTGCTATACCCCCCGTCATGTAAATTGTCTCCCAAGCCCCGCCCCCTTCTGTCGTAGCTCCGCCCCCTTCTTGTCTTAGCCCCGCCCCTCCTCACTCTCTCCGGGCTGTGAGTGAGGAGGGGCGGGGCTACGAGAAGAAGGGGGCGGGGCTTGAGGGACAGGTTGCTTGGCGGTAGATTTGAATGCTATGTGCAAGGGATGAAGGAGAAGGTGAAGGGATGGGACAGGTGTGGGTGTATGTGTATAGGTGTTGTGTGTGTGTGTGTGTGTGTGTGTGTGTGTGTGTGTGTGTGTGTGTGTAGAGGAAGGGGAGGGGGGTATTGTGTGTGTGTGTGTGTGTGTGTGTGTGTGTGTGTGTGTGTGTGTGTGTGTGTGTGTGTGTGTGTGTGTGAGAGAGAGGGGGGTTGTGAAAGTGGTATAGTGAGGATACGTGATATATGAAGATAGTGTAGTGGTAGTTGAACAGAGCTATGGTGGTCGCGTTTGGCTTATCGATGTGTGGGGAGGGAGGGGGAGAGGGGGAGGGGGAAGGGGAGGAGAGGGTGTTGGGGAGGGAGGGGGAGGGACGAGGGGGCGGTGTTGGGTAGGGTAATGTGTGCGTGTGACGAGAGAGGGGAGGGTGGTGGTGTTAAAAGGGCGTGGTGTGGTGTGGTGTGGTATGGGGTGGTGTGGTGTGTGGTGTGGTGAGAGGGGTACGGTGTGGTGTGGGGTGGTGTGAGGTGGTGTAGGGTGGTGTGGAAGGGTGTGGTGTAGTGTTGTGTGGTGTGGTGTGGTGTGGTGTGATGAGGTGTGTTGTGGTGTGGTGTGGCGTGGTGTGGTGTGGTGTGATGAGGTGTGGTGTGGTGTGGTATGGTCTGGTGGAGAGGGAGGGATGGAGTGGAGAGGATGGAGAATGAGAGACTGACTAGGAGAGTGTGAGTGAGGTGGAGGGGGAGACCAAGGATGAGATGGAGGGAAGGAGTGGAGAGAATGGAAAATGAGAGACTGACAAGGAGAGTGTGAATAAGATGCAAGGGGAGAGGAAGAGAAAGAGGCCAAGGATGGGATGGGGGATGGAGTGGAGAGGTATATGAGAGAGGGGGGTGTGAGCTGGGGGGATGGAGAGTGAGAGACTAAGGAGGAGAGTATGTGAGTGAGGTGGAGGGGGGGAGGGCAGTGAATTGTTACATCTTTCCCTGCCACCTAAATCCGATTTAATTAAGGAAGCTCCCTAACACCTCTTCCTTAGCGATTTATTTCTGGATACGTCTAGTTAACATCCTTTTGTACGTTATTTATGCAGAGTGTGGTGATATTGGAAGGATTTATGTAACACAGAAGAGGAGAGTAAGGTGTAATAAAAAAAATAAATCACTTAGGAAAAGGTGTTAGGGAGCTTTATGCAGAGTATGGTGATATTGGAAGGATTTATGTAACACAGAAGAGGACAGTAAGGTGTAATAAACAAAATAAATCACTTAGGAAAAGGTGTTAGGGAGCTTTATGCAGAGTATGGTGATATTGGAAGGATTTATGTAACACAGAAGAGGACAGTAAGGTGTAATAAACAAAATAAATCACTTAGGAAAAGGTGTTAGGGAGCTTTATGCAGAGTATGGTGATATTGGAAGGATTTATGTAACACAGAAGAGGACAGTAAGGTGTAATAAACAAAATAAATCACTTAGGAAAAGGTGTTAGGGAGCTTTATGCAGAGTATGGTGATATTGGAAGGATTTATGTAACACAGAAGAGGACAGTAAGGTGTAATAAACAAAATAAATCACTTAGGAAAAGGTGTTAGGGAGCTTTATGCAGAGTATGGTGATATTGGAAGGATTTATGTAACACAGAAGAGGACAGTAAGGTGTAATAAACAAAATAAATCACTTAGGAAAAGGTGTTAGGGAGCTTTATGCAGAGTATGGTGATATTGGAAGGATTTATGTAACACAG
>NC_137070.1:1455551-1460551 GCF_032717465.1 Coenobita brevimanus | reverse complement strand
TCTCTCTCTCTCTCTCTCTCTCTCTCTCTCTCTCTCTCTCTCTCTCTCTCTCTCTCTCTCCTTTGGATGGTTAACTAAATAAAGCCTATCTATCAGTTTGTCTATCTATCTATTTATCTATCAGTTTCCTTGTCAACCTATCTGTCTGGCTGTCGGTCTATCTCTCTCTCTCTCTCTCTGTCTTTCTTTATTTCCGTCTATCTATCGATCTATCTGTACTTCTCTCTGTCTGTCTATCTATCTATCTATCTCTCAGTCTGTACATACTCGTATATCTATCTATCTATTTGTCAGAATGTCCCAGTACTGGAACTTGACTCCCCCGACATTGTTCCACTTAAAATACAGACAAGATATGTAAAATCCATCCTAGACAATTTACCTACCAACAAAGCTCCAGGCCCAGATGGAATTCCGCCAATTGTTTTGAAAAAGTGTTCCCCAGAACTTGCCTCTGTTCTTGCAAAATTATTCAGACTATGCATACGTACTTCTTCATTCCCAAATTCATGGAAATAAGCCATTATCCACCCAGTTCCGAAGAAAGGAAGTTCCTCTGACCCCTCTGATTACAGACCAATAGCTGTCACATCTTCTCTTGGCAAGGTATTTGAAACTTTAATTAATAAGCATATTGTTAAACATCTTGAATCCAACAACTTAATTAGTGACGGACATTATGGTTTTCGCCAAGAAAGATCCACCATTGACATACTCAATCTCCTGCCTCATACCATCCATCAATCAGTTGACCTACTTGGTGAAACTCATATTTCTAAAGCTTTCGACAGAGTCTGGCACCGTTCCCTGTCGTCCAAACTCCCTTGCTATGGACTAAACTCTTTTGTTCCTTTGATTTCCTCATATCTCAGCAATAGAAAAATAAGAGTAAAAGTAGATGATGTATATTCCACTTTCCACTCAGTTAACACCGGCGTGCCGCAGGGATCAGTTCTGGCACCAACCCTGTTCCTTGTTCATATTAATGATCTCTTATCTGTCACCCACAATCCCATCCATTCATATGCAGATGACTCAACACTTCATAGTTCATTCACACTCAGACATTCATTTACAAAGTCAGATATCTCTAACTCTCACCTCAGTACAGCCATCTCTTTAAATCAAGACTTATCCACGATCAGTGAATGGGGACAAAAGAACCTTGTCTCATTTAGTGCTAATGTGGCTGGATATATACAGTTTACTGATAGGCAGGTGTTGCCAGAGTCGTATATTGTCTTCGGTGCTACAAATATCCCCATTTCCAAAAGTGTTGAAGTTCTTGGCGTTTCGCTCGGCAGTGCCCTCGGCTGGACCTCTCATGTTAGATTACTTGCTGGAGCCACCTCGGGGAGGCTTAGATTAATGTACAGAGTCCGTAACTTCTTCGTTGACGAGCTGTTGGTTGTGGTTTGTAGGAGTCATGTGCGCTCTCAGCTTGAATGCTGCTCACCCTTGTGGAGTGGATGTGGAGAGGTTGCATTAAAACAAGTAGACAAAATTCAGAACAAAGCTGTTAGAATTATTAATAACCCTGCTATTACTAACAAACTACCTCCCCTACAAGTAAGAAGGAATGTTTCCTCCCTTGCGTTATTTTACAGATATTTCTACAGCAAATGCTCAGACGAAGTTGCATTTATGGTGCCACCTCTCCATGCCTTCCCTCGTGCTACACGGGCATCTGGTAGCGCTCATGACTGGAATGTCACTCAGCCATATTGCACAACTTCTGCCTATCAGAATTCTTTCATTCCCCGAACTGCATCTCTCTGGAACTCGCTTCCCCGGAGCTGTTTCCCTCCAAACTTCAACCTACTGCTGTTCAAGTCTAACTGTTACAGGTATTTTATGAACAGAGGACACCAATAATCTGGTGCATGGATTTTTTTTTTTTTATTCATTTGTTTTTCCTTCTTCTGTTCTGTTATATATATATATATATATATATATATATATATATATATATATATATATATATATATATATATATATATATATATATATATATATATATATAAAAATCTATCTACCTGTCTATATATATATGTGTGTATACTGTATATCTATCTATCCATCTATGTGGTGATATTGGAAGGATTTTGTGTAACGCAGAAGAGGACAGTAAGGTGTAATAAACAAAATAAATCACTTAGGAAAAGGTGTTAGGGAGCTTTATGCAGAGTATGGTGATATTGGAAGGATTTATGTAACACTGAAGAGGACAGTGGGGTGTAATAAACAAAATAAAACACTTAGGAAAAGGTGTTAGGGAGCTTTATGCAGAGTATGGTGATATTGGAAGGATTTATGTAACACAGAAGAGGACAGTAAGGTGTAATAAACAAAATAAATCACTTAGGAAAAGGTGTTAGGGAGCTTTATGCAGAGTATGGTGATATTGGAAGGATTTATGTAACACAGAAGAGGACAGTAAGGTGTAATAAACAAAATAAATCACTTAGGAAAAGGTGTTAGGGAATTTATGCAGAGTATGGTGATATTGGAAGGATTTATGTAACACAGAAGAGGACAGTAAGGTGTAATAAACAAAATAAATCACTTAGGAAAAGGTGTTAGGGAGCTTTATGCAGAGTATGGTGATATTGGAAGGATTTATGTAACACAGAAGAGGACAGTAAGGTGTAATAAACAAAATAAATCACTTAGGAAAAGGTGTTAGGGAGCTTTATGCAGAGTATGGTGATATTGGAAGGATTTATGTAACACAGAAGAGGACAGTAAGGTGTAATAAACAAAATAAATCACTTAGGAAAAGGTGTTAGGGAGCTTTATGCAGAGTATGGTGATATTGGAAGGATTTATGTAACACAGAAGAGGACCGTAAGGTGTAATAAACAAAATAAATCACTTAGGAAAAGGTGTTAGGGAGCTGTATGCAGAGTATGGTGATATTGGAAGGATTTATGTAACACAGAAGAGGACAGTAAGGTGTAATAAACAAAATAAATCACTTAGGAAAAGGTGTTAGGGAGCTTTATGCAGAGTATGGTGATATTGGAAGGATTTATGTAACACAGAAGAGGACAGTAAGGTGTAATAAACAAAATAAATCACTTAGGAAAAGGTGTTAGGGAGCTGTATGCAGAGTATGGTGATACTGGAAGGATTTATGTAACACAGAAGAGGACAGTAAGGTGTAATAAACAAAATAAATCACTTAGGAAAAGGTGTTAGGGAGCTTTATGCAGAGTATGGTGATATTGGAAGGATTTATGTAACGCTGAAGAGGACAGTAAGGTGCAAGAAACTAAATAAATCGCATAGGAAAACGTGTTAGGGAGCTTCCTCACCTGATGGGCATATGGACGTTTCTCTAACCAATCTAAAAGCAGAAAAAAAAAAAAAAGAAAGAAAGAAAGAAAGAAAGATAGAAAGAAAGAAAGAGAAAGGGTGTTATGCTACGTGTACAGAGCTGAACTCCTTGCTCTCTGGGCACGAGTGACTGATCCGGGGTTCCCTTCAAGAGCGAGTTTGGAGCATGCAACATATCCAAAAAATATTTACTAACCCAAATTTCTCCCTCCGATATTTGTTGTCAGTTAATGATGCTAGATTATGCAGTATTTTTTTTTTTTCATGTGAGGAAGAAGGAACCAAAGGCAATGAGCCCGCAAAACTGTTCCTTCCAAGAGAGAAACAAAATACAAGAGAGAGCCAAATTCAAAATCCGATCATTTCGAGATGCCTGGACACACTGAGTTTGAAAGACTGGAGATCATAGGAAGCATTCAGCCAATAATCACCAATCTGTCAAGTGCATCTTCGCCTCGATAAAAACAAAACAAAAAAGAACTGAGTATTGAGGGACAGGAGATAAAAACTCGGGTCATCCTTATACGTATATTACCACAGAGATACACAGTGCGGGACACTATACAATGCACAGACTAAACACACTAACAAGGACACACGGGACCCGAGTTGGGCTACCGGTGACTGGGCAGCTGCAGGTGTCGTCCAGGTGTGGGTCGGGTCTCGTCAGGCGTGCTCTCCCGCAGGAGGCAGGGGACCACTGTCAGGGGTTGGGTTGACCCACGTGGGCTGCTGGGCGGTGTAGAGGGAGGCCTTTGCCTGGTGGGTGAGTCGGCCCTCAGGACTGCGGCCAAACAGGGCGAGCAGGCGCGCTTCCCTGTGCCTGCTCCTGGAGGAGGACTGTTTGTTGGTTGGGCCGGGGAGATCTCGTCCGGGGGTCCTGGGGGCACCCCTGGGTGGCTGGGGGCTGTGGTCTCGCTTTGGTCGAGAGGCCATCAGGGGCTGCCTGCAGCGTCTGTTCCTCTGGGAGTCCAACAGCGAGGGGCAACGTAGAGGCGCTGGCTGCAGTGAGCGTATCCCCAGGCTCACTATGGGGCCACTCCAGATCCTCTCCAGCTGCAACTCCGCTGGGGGGCTAGCTCTGTGGGGAGAGCAAGAGGGGTGTCCCACTTGGCCTCTGGAGGGGTGAGGTGAACAAGGAACGTTACCCTTGAGGGGCGTCACAGGGGTAGCGGACGAGGGAAGGATAGTGGCCGTTCCTCCCTGACAGGCATAGTGGGCGCCGCTGCGGTTCTGCAGGACCCTGGGGCAGCAGGTGAGAGAAGGACAGCGGCCGTTCCCTCCCCAACGGGCACAGTGGGCGCCGCCACGGTTCTGTTTGTGCCTGTGGGGGTGGCAGACGAGGGAAGGACAGTGGCCGTTCCCTCCCCGGTGGGTACAGTGGACGCCACCGCAGTTCTGCCTTGACCTGGGACAGCAGGTGAGAGAAGGACAGTGGCCGTTCTCTCCCCGGCAAAAACAGTGGCCGTTGCTGCGGTTCTGCTCCCAGCGGAGGCTGCAGGTGAGGAAAGGACAGTGGCCGTTCCCTCCTCGACGGACACAGTGGACGCCGCCAGGGTCCTGCACGGGGTGGCAGATGAGAGGAGTACAGTGGCCGTCCTCTCCCTGACTAGTACAGTGGCCATCCTCTCCCTGACTAGTACAGTGGCCATCCTCTCCCT
>NC_137070.1:1368051-1450551 GCF_032717465.1 Coenobita brevimanus | reverse complement strand
CTACCAACACTACAGGAGAGAAGGAAAAGAGGTGACATGATAATGCTATATAAGTTGTTACATAGCCTATGATTTCCTCATCCTTTGTGTAATTCTAACGTACAGTATGCTGCATGTTTGATCACGAGCGTGTTCTGCCTCACTCCCCCCTTCTACCGTTATAGTACAGTAAGTCGTCCTTTCTGTTGTTCAGAGCGGGATTGTCAACTCTTTGTCCCCTATGGCTTCATTTGCGCGTCCTTCTTACAAGTTGTATCAAGCTCTGCTGGCCCTTATATAATGAGCTCAGTCTCTGCATTATTGCCTCTTAGATCTACTCCTCATTTTGTTCACATCTCTGTCCTCCCCTGTACAGTTGTTATTATTGTGAGTGCTCAAGAAGTCTCCAACCATCTAGCAGCTGTGTAATTTGAGTATAAGTGTTATTGCATTTTTTCTTGTACTGTGTAGCATGGGGTGTTGATTCTTGGGCCTAGTAAGGTTTTTGTGATTAATGTAAGGTTTTTATGTCAAGCCATTATTAATAATATTTTGTATCTGTAATAATATATCTTGCATTCACTGAGCATTATCCGGTTTTCTCATTTTATCAGGGCTGACTTAGATAAATTTACTCTTGCTAATTTCGTGTTAATAGAGGCTATTGCAGTTAACCATATATTTAACCTGTTTTTTGCCATTACATTATCCTTATGAGTCCTGAATGTTTTGTTGTTAGTTTGTGCATTAAACTTTAACTTGTAATTTTACCTAACTCTTTTGTTTTGAACCTGGAACTTTGCGGGACAGTAGTGATTTTTAGTATTCTCATTTGAAGTGTTCATTATCTCTCTCTCTTTCGTAACAAAGTGCATATCAGGGAAGGAGAAAATAGACATAAATGATTACTTAACATATGGAGAAGCATCAGCAAGAGGACACTGCAAAAAAAACTGCATAAGAAGAGAGGTGATAAAGACGTAAGGAAATTCAGTTTCCCAAACAGAGCAATTGATCAATGGAATGCACTACCGAATGAAATAGTGTGTGCCAAAACAATTCACAAATTTAAGGATATGTACGATAAATATGGTCTAAGTCACGGGACAGTACGAGCTGGACTCATTCCTGTAAAGATACAATTAGGTAAGAACAATTAGGTAAGAACACACACACACACACATACACACATTAGGTAAGAACACACACACACACACACACTCTCTCTCTCTCTCTCTCTCTCTCACACACACACACACACACACACACACACACACACACACACACACACACACACACACACACACACACACACACACACACGTTTCTTCTTATCCAATGGGGAGAGTCCTGTTGCAAGTGGGGGGAATGCTGTTGCCAGTGGGGAGAGTGCTGTTGCCAGTGGGGAGAGTGCTGTTGCCAATGGGGAGAGTCCTGTTGTCAATGGGGAGAGTCCTGTTGCCAATGGGGAGAGTCCTGTTGCCAGTGGGGAGAGTCCTGTTGCCAATGGGGAGAGTTACACAGAATGGCGTAAGAGGGGTACCAAGTGTGTGATTTGTGCGTGAAGGGGGGACATTAGTGTGCGTCCACACTTCCCTGAAACATGTGGTTGAGGTTCTACGGGGTTATACAGAAGGGTGTGGAAGGGTGGCACCAGGTATGTGATTTGTTTGTGAAGGAAGGACATAAGGGTGCTTCCACATTTACCCGAAACATTTGGTTGACAAGAGGAAACGAAGCGTCGGGTTAGAGCTGCTGCAATATCCGCGTCTGAACGTTGGACGGACCTCTCGTTTCCTCTTGATGATCACATGTTGAGAGTAAGTGTGGCCGCACATAAATGGGCGGCCACGTACTCTACCGCAGCTCTATTGGTCTGGAGCTGCATAGAGGGTCACAGTGAACTCAATGGGACCTTAGCCTTTCATGCCAGATGGGGAAATATACACCTGCGCAGCAATGGACTGTTTCACCAAGCACCCTGAGACTTACGCCATCCTATCTATCTATCTATCTATTGCCAGACGCCATAATCCCGCATCTATCTATCTGTCTATCTATCTATTGCCAGACGCCATAATCCCGCATCTATCTATCTATCTGTCTATTGCCAGACGCCATAATCCCGTAAGGTGTGGCCATTTGTCTTTGAGTTAGTTGTTTTACGGGGAGGGGCACTAACCCTCCACCAACCCACTTGTTGACATGTAGGGAGCACGTATGGTTTGGTTATATGGTTACCACCCAGCGCTGTAAATGGTTTCCTGGCTTACAGGAAACCATTTGGCTTGTCACTCAATGTGAAGCCACCTGTAAAGGAAAGAAAAGCAATAAGAAGTGACAGGAAAGATGGGAGAAATAGGAAGAGAAGAGGGCAGGCACAGAAAAAGAATGATAATTAAAGGAAGAAATAGGTAGCACTACATCAAGTGAGTGGACGATGGTTGCCGCCACCTACCACATTTTTCAGTGTTCTATTCCTACCAACGGGTATTACTTTTATTTTGCATATGCACTTTTTAATTCCAGCGTCTTTTACCTTGTTGTCTGGCGGCATATGAACAGTGGCAGTTGCTTCGCCAGATTTCAATTATAATCAATCAATCACTCAATCAATCCAAGACCATCAGGCTACTAGTGTTGCAAGGGTGATGGTAGACTAGTTTCTCTGTTATTTTTTTAATGCTAGGAAGAAGGAACCAAAGGCTGAGCCCGCAAAACAGTTCCCTCCAAGAAAAAAATAAGAATAACAATACAGAAGAGAGTCAAATTCAAGATCCATTCATTTCGAGATGCCTGGACACACTGCGTTTTAAGGACTGGAGATCACAGGAAGTAGGAAACACAGACAGAGGGAGACAGTTCCAGAGTTGACCTGTTGCATACGTGAAGGACTGGGAGTAACGATTAACTCTTGCATTAGAGAGTTGGACAGAAAAGGGATGAGAGTTTGTTGCTAGACGGGTGCTACGCGCCCGTCGTAGAGGTGGTGGGATGCAAGCAGACAGTTCAGAGGAGCAGTGACCATTGAAGTAGCGATAGAAAAGAGATAAAGATACAACAGTGCGGCGAAGAGACACAGATAAAGATGCAACAGTGAGGCGTAGAGACAGAGGTTGAAGGGAGCCAGTAAGAGGAGCAGTGACCATTGAAGTAGCGATAGAAGAGAGATAAAGATACAACAGTGAGGCGTAGAGACAGAGGTTGAGGGGAGCCAGTAAGAGGAGTAGTGACCATTGAAGTAGCGATAGAAAAGAGATAAAGATGCAACAGTGCGGCGAAGAGACAGAGGTTGAAGGGAGCCAGTAAGAGGAGCAGTGACCATTGAAGTAGCGATAGAAAAGAGATAAAGATGCAACAGTGCGGCGAAGAGACAGAGGTTGAAGGGAGCCAGTAAGAGGAGCAGTGACCATTGAAGTAGCGATCGGCGAAGAGACAGAAATAAAGATGCAACAGTGTGGCGAAGAGACAGAGGTTGAAGGGAGCCAGTAAGAGGAGGAGAGTTAATGAGACGAAAAGCCTTTGACTCCACCCCATTTTGGTGTTCCTAAAGAGCTCATTTGGCACCAGGGAAGGTTGAGTTTGCAGTTTTTGCGGGCTGTTGCAAGTTGCTGGGCATCGGAAAGAACGGGACTGCACCATTGCATTCCCAGTCAGGTAGAATGGTGGAAAGATTCAAATGTGGAAAGATTCAAGTGTGGAAAGATTCAAGTGTGGAAAGATTCAAATGTGGAAAGATTCAAATGTGGAAAGATTCAAGTGTGGAAAGATTCAAATGTGGAAAGATTCAAGTGTGGAAAGATTCAAATGTGGAAAGATTCAAGTGTGGAAAGATTCAAATGTGGAAAGATTCAAATGTGGAAAGATTCAAGTGTGGAAAGATTCAAATGTGGAAAGATTCAAGTGTGGAAAGATTCAAGTGTGGAAAGATTCAAGTGTGGAAAGATTCAAATGTGGAAAGATTCAAGTGTGGAAAGATTCAAATGTGGAAAGATTCAAATGTGGAAAGATTCAAATGTGGAAAGATTCAAGTGTGGAAAGATTCAAATGTGGAAAGATTCAAATGTGGAAAGATTCAAATGTGGAAAGATTCAAGTGTGGAAAGATTCACGTAGACGCTGAGGCACGAGATGACCAGGCACTGTGTGGAAGGGCAGACGGACTGGGACTATAAGCTTCCTGTTCTGCTGCTGGCCTAGAGTTGTGCAGTTCGTGAGTCTGCTGGATACTGTGGCGAAGATGATACAGACGTGAACTGCAGCTGCCAGTGGCCTTGACAATGGAAGGGCCTCAGGGGAAGGTTTCTCAATGGAAGCCTTTGAGTTTGCGTAAGTTTGGGGAAGGGAATGGATGAGGTGTGCTGCTAGGTTGAAGAGACGATGATGTTATCCAGGGAGGCGACGAGGTGGGGGGTGCGACCTGTGGGGATACGATCTGTGGGGGTATGACCTGTGGGGGTACGATCTGTGGGGGTACGATCTGTGGGGGTATGACTTGTGGGGGTACGACGACCTATGGGGGTGTGACATGTGGCGAAATGGCCTGTGGGAGTACGACCTGAGAGCCAGCCACATCAATCTCGAGGCAGGGGTAGAATGTGGCTCTACAACACCCAGAAGAGGAGGGCCCAGTCTCCCAAACCCGTGTCCGTGGGAAGGTCCGTACGTGGTGGTGGACCGTCTCTTGGTCTGGCGTATAGGATCAAAGGGAAAGAAAAGAACCAGACCAAAGACTAGCCTTGTAAATCGTCCTTGGAGATATTACGGAATATGTGAGTTCTTTCCTGGGTTGTAGAATATTCTGTACTGAGCTAGTGGTAGTGCTGGGGGTATTTAAGAGGACTGCCCTGGCTTCTGTGGCTGTCAGACGGAGTAGGCTAGAAAAGAAGACAGCGAGTCAGTAAGTGAACACAGTGGTGAGTAACTGAGGACGAAGGTAGCGTATGAGAGAGAGGAGGAGGAGGAGGAGGAGGGAGATGCCACAGTGTTTTGCTAGAGACACGAAGGTAGAGAGAGAGAGAGAGAGAGAGAGAGAGAGAGAGAGAGAGAGAGAGAGAGAGAGAGAGAGAGAAGCCACAGTGTTTTGGTGGAGTTAGTAATGAGTAACTTAGGACGAAGTGAGAGAGAGAGAGAGAGAGAGAGAGAGAGAGAGAGAGAGAGAGAGAGAGAGAGAGAGAAGCCACAGTGTTTTGGTGGAGTTAGTAATGAGTAACTTAGGACGAAGTGAGAGAGAGAGAGAGAGAGAAGCTACGTTTTGTTGGAGTAACTCAACTTTGCGTGGAGGGAATAAAACCCTAATGTGTTAAGCGGTGTAAAAATACATATTCTGGCTGGACGTGGTAATATTTGATTTAATTTATCGATTGAAATTGTACTGTGTGTGTGTGTGTGTGTGTGTGTGTGTGTGTGTGGGGAGGGCGGTAAGGTAAGGGTTTTGTATATAAAGAGAACTATAAATAAAATGTAATCAGATAAAAGAAGTACACATGGAAGTATTAGAATTTTTTTGAATTACGAATCGAAGTTTCATCGCGAAAAGTTTTATTAATTAATTTTGTTATAGGCCTCGAGATGGCGGTGGGGTGAGGGTTTTGTAAATAAATGAATAAAATGTCCTATAACACGGACCACCTGGTTTGACTGGATGTATTATTATTTTTCACGAATTATAGATAGAAATTCCCGTATCTAGAGTTGATTTTTTGGTGCCTCTGGAGATGGCGGTAGAATGAGGGATTGGTGTCCGAAGCGACCCATCAGTGTTATCATGTCCTCTGCTCCTGGATCACATTTCTTTGGAGGTAATTTTCTCCATTTTGACGTCCACTGTGGCTAATTTAACGCTGAATTTTGTGACTTACGAATATTTCTGATGTGGGTGGTGTGGTAGATGTGGTGGTGGTGCTGTGGTAGTAGGACTGAAGGCCGTTTTAAGAAGTAGGAAAATTAATGAAGGGAAGTGGTTTATTTAGAGAAGAAGGTAGCTTATTTAATCAGACATCATTATTTAATTCCATGCCCATGTTCCATATATTTCCAGGATATTAGTGGTATTTTATAACTGTCTTTTTTTCTCTATTAATCATTTTCAGAAGCCATCGTAGTCATTAATAATTCCCTTTTTAATGACGTTCCTCCTAATAGTCTTTCTAGGTTTAATTAATTTCATTTTGGTTCAGACTTAATGAATGTGGTGGTATTTGTGGTTGATTTTTGTATAATGGATGTCTTGTGGTTAGATGTGTAATTTGAGTTGATATTAATGACGTGATTATTTGTAGTTATTATATTTAGACTGTGTATTTCTCCTGATGCTATGTGATGAAGAGTGAGAGACTAACAAGGAGGGTGTGTGTGAGTAAGATGGAGGCTGAGGATGAGATGCAATGGTGAGGTATATGGTGGAGGGCAGACAAATGGTGGGTGACAGGGTGACTTAGAGGTGTTCAGGGCTGTCAGATGGTGGGTGACAGAGCGACTTGGGGGTGTTTTGTCTGTGGCCACCCTTTGCGGGATTAGGGTGTCAGGCTTTAGGTAGATAGATAGAAATATATGTCGTACTTAAAGCAGTAGAAGGACGTTACTAATTCCATTTCCGTTCCTCTAGTCTCTCCTGTATTTTTTTTTTTTTACTGTTCTCAGGGCAATACATTACCTTTTCCTGCTGATAAATTTCCCATGGTTTTTATAATCATGTTCCTTAACCCCTACACGCCGGGGGTTTTCCGATGATGCACGCTCCTCCCTACATGGGATATTCGTGATGAAAAAGAATACCTGTACTTCAAACCCTAATATCTACCAAACTATAACAGCTGGAGGAAAAATTAAAGATACATAAGACTCACCAACTCTTCCTCTTTCAAGTGAGAGCATCCCCGCATATCCAGGTGGTACCCTCGATGAGTAAGGATGAGTTCAAGTTCAAAGGGTGGTGGGAAGACTCTTGCGGCATACACGTACACCGGCGTTGCTCCGTGCCCAAAAACGTGACGGCTATGCACGTCAGCCGCTGTTAGGGGTTAAGCCATACCTACGATTGTTTGTCTCAGCGCACTCAAAGGTGGTGTTCATTACCCAACTTCGCAACTGATGCTAGGTTAGGTTAGGTTAGATTATTAGGTATAGTTAAGCTAGGTTAGGTTAGGTTTAGTTACACACTTAAGACAGTCCCTTCCACCATTACGGCAGATGAATCAAACAAGTTAACGCAGCGATAAACAACGGAGAGACAGATTTTGTATGAAACGTTTATTTACCACCTCAGAAATAATAAGAAAAATATAACAGACTATCAGGAAGAACTGATTTGGTAAGGTGGTTCTCCTGTCTCAGAGGGAGGGAGAGGGAGGAGGAGGCCAAGGATGAGATGGAGGGATGGAGAGGAGAGGTATATGAGAGAGGGGTGTGTGAACTGGGGTAGGGCAGTGAAATGACAGGGAACAGGGCAACATGGAGGCAGTTTATTTGTGGCCACCCCTTATGGGATTAAAACATCTGGCAATAGATAGACAGTTAGTGATTGTCATTTTGGTGATTACATGTATAGTATATATTTTTTTTCAATTCTCCTTTGGGTACAGCAGTGTGGCCTTTTGATGTGTGATATTTATATACACATTCTGATAGGACTCTGTATTTTTGAATTTCAGACTGTATATATCTGCAGTATTTTCATTGTATCGAGTGGACTACAGTAAACAGGTGGAGCAGTTTACGAACAGCAACATAAAGGTTTATTGTAGTGCTGTAGTGTTCTTTAAATTTACCAAGAGATGTATTTATGATGCACTCAGACCCTGCTAAATGACCTCTTGTTATGTCATTGTTTGCTTGTATGAACTTGACGTTTAGGCATACGAGAGAGGGGAATGTGAGCTGGGGGGAGGGCAGGGAAATGGCGGGAGACAGGGCAACATGGAGGTGATTTGTTTGTGGCCACCCCTTACGGGATTAAGACATCTGGCAGTAGATAGATAGTTTTCATATGCAGTTTCCATATTCAGTTGTGATTGGTACAATTTGCTGTGAACCAACTTTTTATTTTTTAATACAGTCTCCCGTTTCACTTATCCGATCTATCTGTCTGTCTATTTCCAGACACCTTAATCCCGTAAGGGGTGGCCACAAACAAATGGCCTCCATGTCACCCTGTCCCCCGTCACTTCATTGCCCTTCCCCCAGCTCACACACCCCTCTCTCATATAAGTCTCCTCTCTATTTCTCCATCTCATCCTTGGCCTCCCCCTCCCTCTCCCCCCTCCACCTCACTCACATACCCTCTTCATTAGTCTCATACTCTCATCCTCTCCACATGGCCAAACCACCTCATTGTATTTCTCCTAACGCTTTCTATCACATCCACATCACAACGTTTCTTCACTTCCTCATATGTCAGTCTGTCTCCATGTAACTCCACATCCATATCCACACCACAATGCTCCTTCACTTCCTTGTTTGTCAGTCTGTCTCTCCATGTAACTCCACATCCATATCCACACCACAACGCTCCTTCACTTCCTTGTTTGTCAGTCTGTCTCTCCATGTAACTCCACATCCACATCCACACCACAACACTCCTTCACTTCCTCATTTGTCAGTCTGTCTCTCCATATAAAGTACCCGATTAGTAGGATATATGACTGATCGTATCCATTGGTTTTCCCTGCTTGTAACCCAGTCATATAGGTGGGTGTGAGTGTATATAGAGGCTGTAGTGTTGATTTTGTTATATTCAACAGAGCATGAGATATCACACGAAGACGAAAGAAGAGAGTCAGTTGTGGGGTTTTTCAGAGCTGTGCAGTGAAGGATCTGTTACATCTGTTTTATCGGGTATGTAGTTCATTTTATACATACCTGGTACAGTACTAAATATAAAGTATAAGAGAGAGAGAGAGAGGAACTGGGTGAACAGAGTAATGAAAAACAAATGATATAAAAACTTCCATTCACCAGATGAGGGAGAGAGAGGGAGAGCTAACTACCTGGTACTTTACTGTGCCAGATTCAATGCCACTTGTACTAACACTGAGCTGTTTACTGCAGTTCCACTACCCTAATTGCCATCAGTAAGAGTGGCTCGTTTCACTGGTCTTGCTACTGATTTGTTGCCCCTCAGTCAAGACCTTACCTCCCCATCTTGATGTGAGAAAAAAAGAGGGTAGTGTGATTTTTTGTTACATCATTTACCACGCTGGGTGGTAACCATATAACCAAATTATGGCGCCTGGTGGTTTAGTGGGTAATTAAGGCGCTCCAGTCAGACTGAGCCAGTGCAAGTTTATATCCAAGGGGTGGTTGGGGTTTATTGCTCATGTAATGCCACTCAGGGATGAGTGAGGCTGGTCACATCTTAAATGTCATCATCAACTTTCCTAGTCCCGGCCTACGTTTCTCATGGGCCAACACTGGATAGGATGATGATGGTGATGTTAATGATGATGATGATGATGATTTGTTTTTAATTTGTTTGTGCTTGAGTGATGTGTAAATTAGTACCAGTACCGAACGAATTTCACTGGGTAATGTGTTAAGAGTTCTACCACTTCTATACATTCTCCATCAGTGCTTGGGGTGCCTTATGTACTCAGTGTTTGTAAAGGGGAATAAGGGATGGGATGATGATGATGATGATGACAATGACGATGGTGATGGTAATGATGATAATGATAAATGATGATGATAATGTGATGATGATGACAATGATTTTTTTTTCTTTCCATTTTTCCTCCAAAGTGCCAAGGAAGTTCAGTATTATTTATTTTTTCTTATTTTTTCAGATCGTCGAGAATCGTCAGTGCAAGAGTCAAGAAATCATCCATTTGGTTTCGTCACCACTAAGAATTCTTCATTGTCAGTAAGTGCAACAGGTCAACTCTGGAACTGTCTCCCTCTGTCTGTAGTAGTAGCAGTAGTAGTTGTTCCCTAGGCAGTCTGGCCGAACAGCCCCGAGTCCCTAAGGAAGGCCATGGCCGAGACCGGGCTTTCCCACAGAGCTCTCAAAGAGTGTATGTTGTGTTGTTGGCGTAGGTGATTGTGTGCAAGGCAGTCATGCATAATGTGCTTAATAGTATGGGGTGCTGTGTTGCATCCTGGACAGGCATCAGCGACGGAGTCATCCAGCCTCTTCTGATAACTCAGGAGGGCTAGATAAATGCCACATCTCATCTGGCCAGGTGGACCCTGTCCTCACAAGGGAGGTAGGTTTCAGAAGGGTGGATATCAGGAGGCCGTGCATGCAGCTGTGTGTTGTCTTTAAGTGACTGAATGGAGCGGCGAGTGATCTGAGTGTGGATATGCTTCTGGAAGCTGGTTTGAGGCAGGCGAGGGGGAAGAGATGACAGTATTTGTGTATATCGTGTGCTGGGTGTTGTTTTGATGTTCCTTGGTGTGTGTGGATGTTGTGGGTTTGTGGAGGCTGCAGCAAGAATGTGTGTGCCTCTCATGTCTAGGTGATCCTTAACTTTGAGGACTTTGGTTTCTTGATGTAGGTGGTCTGTGGGTGTAGTAGCTGTGCAGCCTGTGATTATTTTTAGGGCCTTGTTCTGTATGGTCTGTAGAGTGTTGTAGTGTGTTTGTGTGGTGTGTAGAGTGTTGTAGTGTGGTCTGTAGAGTGTTGTAGTGTGTTTTGGTGAGGTTAGAAACCCAGGCAGGGCTTGCATAATTCATTACTGAACGTATGTATTGTTTGTATACTGTGGTGGTGGTTTCTTTGTTGTGTCCAAATGTTGTTTAGGCAAGTGACCTTAAGGCATTGAGATTTGGTGTTAATTTATCTTTAATGTTTGTGATGTGTTGTTTAAAGACATTGATGTATTGTACTAGCACCACTGCTACTACTGAAACTACTACTACTACTGAAACTACTACTGCTACTACTGCAGCTGCTACTACAACTACTACTACTTCTAATGTACTGTATATATGCCTAACTAAATGCTTCTTAATACAGGGGTTTGTCTCTACATGAAAGGACTGATGGTTAAGGAAGCAGAAAACCAGGCGTCCTGCAAGAAAATGGCCAAACGAATGAGGAAGAAATTGCCGTGCAGTGACTGTGACCTGGAGTTTGGGAGGAAGAAGGAGCTGCAGCAACACAGAAGAGACGAGCACGGAGCCAGGCGGGAAAATGTGTGCCGCGTTTGTAAGCGGGTGTTTGAGTCAGAGAAGCGGCTAAAGATGCACCTTCAGTTTCATAACATAGGGGGTGAGTATGAATGCTTTTACTGTCAGAAGCAGTTCAATAAACCGTGGAAAATGAAGATCCACTTGGTCAACCACAGTGGAAAGCCTCCGTACATCTGTCAGTGGTGTGGTGAAGACTTTCTTTACCCTGGCAAGTTTATGCAGCATATGAAACACCTACACGACATCTGGTATACATGTAAGGAGTGCGGTGATGTGTTTGCCCAGGACACCCACCCGGAGCCGCACAAGTGTAAGATCTACGGGTGTAAGGACTGCCGCATGTCGTTTGTCAGCCGCTCAGAGTTGGCGCATCATGTCGAGTGTCACATCGATGCCGAAAAAGACCTTGTGATATCGGAAGGGGGAAATGCGGACCAGATGGGGGAAGCTGTGAGTGAGAGCTGCATCAGAAGCCAGGGGGAGTGTGAAGTGGAAGGAGGTGAAGACGTAGTTGTTGCTAGAGACATGGCGATAAAAGACCCGGTGGTAGATGAGGACATAGTGATAGATAAAGAACTACTGGTAGATAAAAAAGACCTTGCTGAGAAAGAACTAGTGACAGATAATGACCTAGTTATCTTGGACCCTGAACCATCAAGAGGTGACGTGCAAGGGGAAGGTCCTGTTGGGAGCAGCCTCGATGACCCGAAAGAGGACCAAACTAACAATCCCTCAGCTGTCAGCTCTAAGTGCCATGGTGACGATGACAGTGATGTGTTGGTGTTAGAGGCGCCCTTGCGGAAGTCCACCAGTAGAGGAGAGAGACCAGCAAGAAAGCACAACAGAGGAGAGGTAGCGCTGAAGAAGACCAGTAGGTGTAATGGAATCGAAGCACCATTACAAAAGCACAGTAATAAAGTAGTAGCCCTGAGGAAGCACAGTAATAAAGTTAAGTCTGCATGTATAAAAGATAGTATGTACCTGAGTAGTGATTCCCTGAAAGACCACAAACTAGAGAAAGAGGAGATGGAAGAGACACACAATTCTTCGCGGGAAAGAGTGGAGGATGGTGTGGGGGTTAGTAGTAGTGATCATCCACTTTTAGATGGGGTTGCAGTGTGTCAGGACTCAAAGAAAGGTGTACAGAGAATCGCAGCCTTGGATATTTCAAATGTAAGTGTACCAGAACCTCCTTCACAGGTTAAAATTGAGCCTCAGGAAGTAAACCTGTCTCTCGTAAAATCAGAGTTGCCTAGGGAGAGTACTGATGGTAATTTCAAACCCTCACATGCATCCAAAATTACAGCCAGAAAATCGGGGTGGTTGAAATCTAACAAGACGTTTGATAGTAATAGAATCTCACAGCCACATATCCCAAAATATTCAAAATGGTTGAAATTGTCGAGCGAGAATTCTGACAGCAGTTTCCAGGTCACACATCCACCCAAAATTTCAGTAAGGAAGACAGAATGGCTGAAGTCATCTAGTGAGAATTATGACTGTGGTTTCAAAATTTCCCTCCCCTCCATGAATGCCGTTAGGAGATCGGAATGGGTGAAGGCTAGTGAGAATTCTGTTGGTGTTAAAGCTGCACCTCCATCCATGAATACTGTAAGGTCTGGACAGTCTCCTTGGTCACTAGATAGGATGCAGAATGGCACAAATAAGATGGTGAAATGTAAACAGAAGCGTCAGAACAAGTTGCATTTGTATAGCCAGCCGGATGGACACCTGACACAGAAAAAACACCTGTCGTTTGAATCTTGGCTAACAGGTGACTCGGTTTCAAATTACAATCATGATTTTGTCTTTGGGTTTGACAGGTGTGATGAGGTTGAGCCATTTTCAGCCGAGACTCCAAATTATGCCATAAGCAAAAAGATTCTAAAAAAGGAGGATTCTGACATGACCTTTGAGGATCTGTGTCAGTTTTGAAAATGCACATAGAATACGCTAGGTGTCCCTCTGTGTTTATCAAGGCTTAAGGAACACTATCTCGAGGATGACTTGGAGGGATGGAGTGGAGAGGTGTACGAGAAATGGGGGTGTGGGCTGCAGGGAGGGCAGTGAAATGGCAAGGGAGAGGGCAACATGGTGACGATTTGTTTGTGGCCACCCCTTATGGGATTAAGGCGTTTGGCGGTAGATAGATAGACTTACGTTTCTCAAGGCATAATATAGCATCCAGAGATTAATATTTAGACATAGACGAGAACCAGAATGACTAGATAACGTTTGAGCATTTGTGGTAGATTTGAAAATAGATATACTTTTTAAAAACTAATTTATCACCGAAAGGTTTGAAACGACAAGCATTTAAGCCTCTTCAGCCCAGTTTGTTATTACTACTACTACTAATACTATTACTGTTATCATCATTATTTTTATTATTATTATTATTATTATTATTATTTTAACGAAAAGAACCCTCAGACACTTCTTTTTACCTTTTGGGAGACCTCTTTGATTGACATGGGGTAGATGACTATAACAAGACCCCTAACCTCGTAAAACCTCACCTCAGTAGGAATGAAAGGGAAAATTTATTGTATGGGAGAACGTCATTAATTGTGTTTGTTTGTTTTGACCTTGGTTGAGATTGTAACTTGTGAATGACCGTGCTACACCCTCAGTATAGTGAACTAACTGACACCAGAACCTTGTCGTAGATGTGGATGTGATAGGAAGCGTTAGGAGAAACACATTGAGGTGGTTTGGCCATGTGGAGAGGATGGAGAATGAGAGTGACAAGGAGAGTATGTGAGTGAGGTGCATGTGGAGTTACATGGAGAGACAGACTGACAAATGAGGATATAAAGGAGTGTTGTGGTGTGGATGTGGATGTGATGGGAAGCATTAGGAGAAACACATTGAGGTGGTTTGGCCATGTGGAGAGGATGGAGAATGAGAGACTGACAAGGAGAGTGTATGTGAGTGAGGTGCATGTGGAGTTACATGGAGAGACAGACTGACAAATGAGGATACAAAGGAGCGTTGTGGTGTGGATGTGGATGTGATATGAAGCATTAGGAGAAACACATTGAGGTGGTTTGGCCATGTGGAGAGGATGGAGAATGAGAGACTGACAAGGAGAGTGTATGTGAGCGAGGTGGAGGGGGGGAGAGGGAGGCAGAGGCCAAGGATGAGATGGAGGGATGGATTATGAGAGGGGGGTGTGGGCTGGGAGCAGGGCAGTGAAATGGCATTGGACAGGGTGACATAGAGACGATTTGTTTGTGTCCACCCCTTATGGGATTAAGGCGTCTGGCAATAGATAGATAGATAGACCCTTGTAGTTAAAGCCGATAGATCATTAAAACCAAACCTCATGCTGTTCGATAATTTTTCAGGCATCGTGGCTTTTACCGAACAAAGATCGTTAAATTTAGAGCATCGTTAGACCATACAGTCATACACAGTGGCGTACAGATGGGTCTAAATGGGTCTTTTTCTCAATAAATGCTCTGTTTATGGTTCTTTTGCACTATTTATGACTTTTTTCTTAGTAAACACTCTATCAGTGGCTCCTCCCATGATACTGGACGCCTAGAGACTGATGCGTCATTCTGTGGGATGTGGAAGGTGTGTGTGTGTGTGTGTGTGTGTGTGTGTGTGTGTGTGTGTGTGTGTGTGTGTATTTCCCTAATTGTGATATACAGGAAATGAGCTACGTTTGTGGGGTTCCGTCTCTTTTTCTTATTAAGTCAGATTGTGTGTGTGTGTGTGTGTGTGTGTGTGTGTATGTGTGTGTGCGCGTGCAGGGACGCCATGCTGTGCATCCATTCATTTACTGAACAAAATTAAATGGACATATCATTTGGCCAGCTCAAGGTGGCCATTAAACCTGAAATTAGTTAAAAGAGAGTTCAGTATTTCGAGGGTTTACTGTACTCTTCCCTTGAAATTCGGATCTGTATTTACGTCTGGCAATAGATAGATAGATAGATAGATAGATAGATATTTACCGATAAGCGCCATAAAACTGTTACTGTATTTGGATTAGTTTTCAATCTGTGTGGTTATTGATTTTATTTGACGTAGTTGCGAGTATGTAACTTCTTTTTATATTAACCTGTGTGTGTGTGTGTGTGTGTGTGTGTGTGTGTGTGAGTGTAAATTTCATACCTATGCTAAATTAAAAGTGTGTGTGTGTGTGTGTGTGTGTGTGTGTGTGTGAGTGTAAATTTCATACCTATGCTAAATTAAAAGTGTGTGTGTGTGTGTGTGTGTGTGTGTGTGTGAATTTCTTAGCTAAATTAAATGGCTGGGGACCTGAGAATTTTTTTTGCTAAATTAAAGACAAGGAGATGGAGAACAGAGCAGTAAGGTTAAACAAAATAAATCTCTTAGGAAAAAGTGTTAGGGAGCTTCCGTTTTCACCCGATGAGCTTTAGTTATGGGGTAGAACTGAGTCTCCTTGGTTACTAGTCAAACTAACCCTCCATTCAGACTACCATTGACCATGAGCTGAAAGTTAAGATTAGATTTATAATACTACTTGTTTGGGAGCATGACTTTGATGATGATGTTGAGGAGGATGGTTGGGAAGATGATGATGATTGATGATGATGATGATGAGGAGGAGGAGGATTGAGATGATGATTGAAGAGGATGATGGATGGGAAGAGGATGATGATAATGATTGAGATGATGATGATGATGAGGAGGAGGAGGAGGATGGTTGGGAAGATGATGATGATTGATGATGATGATGAGGAGGAGGAGGAGGAGGATTGAGATGATGATTGATGATGATGAAGAGGATGATGGATGGGAAGAGGATGATGATAATGATTGAGATGATGATGATGATGAGGAGGATGGTTGGGAAGATGATTGTGATGATGATGATGATGAGTATGATGGTTGGGAAGATGATGATGAGCAGGAGGAGTAGAAGGAGGAGGAGGATAATGATTGAGATGATGATGGTGATGATATTTTGTCATATCTTTTCAGTGTATCATATTTAAGTTTATTCCTTCTCCCTGTTGATCGTTTTTATGTATGTTAGAGAATTTTGAAAGAGGTTTACATAGTCTTAACCCCACCAAAGAGGTCTCCCCAAAATGGCACAAAATTGGCTGAAAGAATTAAGTAGGTGGCACAAGAGAGAAGGGATAGCCATGACGAACATTGCCACGAACATTGGTAAGGTAATTTGAGGGTTTGCAAATTTCTCCACTTGATTCTCATTGTTTAAATTGATTGTTATGACTTGTGTACAGGATATTTATTGATTTATTTGATGGTTAAAAGTTTCTCCACCTGATATTTTTAAATTTGATTGTTCGTAATTTCTCCACTTCATGCTTATTTTAAATTTGTTAATAATTTCTCCACCTGATGTTTGTAATTCCTGGATCCGATTATCTTTGTTTACTTTGACTGTTAGTAATTTCTGTACCTGACATTTTAAAATTTGATTATTGGTAATTTCTCCAGTTGGGACTCATTGTTTGATTTGATTGTTAATAATTTCTCTACCTGGGTGATGGATGGACGGATGGACACCCAATTTGTAATATAATTGGTAGTAATTTCTGTACCTGATGACTGTAATTTCCCCACTTGACACTCATTGTTGAATTTGATTGCTAATTATATCTCCATTTGACACCCATTTTGTAATTAGATTGTTAGTAATACCTCCATCTGACATTTTAAAATTTAATTGTTTGTAATTTCTCTGCTTGACACTCGTTTTGAATTTGATTGTTTGTATAATCTCCACCTGATGCACGTTTTAAATTTGTTATTATTTGTCTACATAGATGATGATTGTGTTGTGAGATTTGTGTTACGTTAAGACTAAGAAGAATTAATATATACAGGAATTAATATATACATACAAATCGGTATCTGTATATCCAATGACTGGGCCGTGAAACAAGAGGCATTAGGGTTTGTTGTGTTGTTGTATTTGAATTGTAATTATTGTCGAGTCCTGACACCGGTACTCTTGTTGGTTGAAGAAGCTCCCTAACACCTTCTCCTGAGTGATTTGTTTTGCTTATTACATCTTACTCTATGTGTGTTCAATAAATCCTTCCTCCATCGCCATACTCTGCATAAATAACGTACAAAAGGATATTAACCAGCCATACCCTAGAGTAAATCACCAAGGAATAGGTGTTAGGGAGAGTCCTTAGATGAGAATGTGAGTGTTAGTAAAATGATCGTATCCTTGTGGCCTAGGAGACTCCCTCAACACCTGCTCATTAATATTCAGGCAGATGATAGAATGAGGTGGAGGTGATTTGTTTGTGGCTGCCTCTTTTGGGATTAAGGCACCTAGCAGTAAGGAAAAGATAGGGGAGGAGGAGAGGAGGAGGAAGTAAGGGAGGGGGAGGAGGAAGGGGAGGGGGAGGAGGTAGGGGAGGAGAGGAGGTAGGGGAGGGGGAGGAGGAAGAGGAGGTAGGGGAGAAGGAGGAGGAGGTAGGGGAGGGGGAGGAGGTAGGGGAGGGGGAGGAGGAAGAGGAGGTAGGGGAGAGGGAGGAGGAGGTAGGGGAGGAAGAGGAGGTAGGGGAGGGGGAGGGGGAGGAGGAAGAGGAGGTAGGGAAGGGGGAGGAGGAAGATAAAGAAGAGGGAGGTGTGACGGAGCGGCCTCAGATGAGGAGATCAGGGCATAGTGTGTGACCTCAGGGATGAGGGACTGAATAGGGAGGCTGCTAGAGATTGAGCAGCATGGAGAGCTGCCATTAGGTAACCAAGGCTGACACAAGGAAGCATTTTGGAGCCTTAAGGTTAAGCCTGGGATTCTTCCTACTAGATAAGGAGACTCCCCAACACCTTTTCCTTAGTGATTTATTTTTGGATGTGGCTGGTTAATATCCTGTGGTATGTTCTTTCGGCAGAGTAAGGCAATATTGAAAGGATTTATGTAATGCAGGACAGTAAGGTGTAATAAGCAACATAAATCACTTAGGAAAAGGTGTTAGGGGGCTTCATTAACTGACAAGAATACCACCTTTTTAAAACCCAATGAGAAGTGTCCCCTAAATTCTATCTATCTATCTATCTATCTTGCCAAACACCTTAATCCCATAAGGGGTGGCCACAAACAAATTGCCTCCATGTCGCCCTGTCCCCTGCTATTTCACTGCCCTGCCCCCAGCTCACACCCCCCTCTCTCATATACCTCTCCACTCCATCCCTCCATCTCATCCTCAGCCTCCCCCTCCCTCTCCCCTCTCTCTCATATACCTCTCCACTCCATCCCTCCATCTCATCCTCGGCCTCCCCCTCCCTCTCTCTCTCATAAATGGAATAAAGTAAGATAAATAAAGACATATAAATAAAAAATAAATGTCTCTCAGATTTCAAGGGAGGCCAAGGATGAGATGGAGGGATGGAGTGGAGAGGTATATGAGAGAGGGGGGTGTGAGCTGGGGGGAGGGCAGTGAAATGGCAGGGGACAGGGTATCATGGAGATGATTTGTGTGTGGCCACCCCTTATGGGATTAAGGCGACTGGCAATAGATAGATAGATAGATAGATAAATCCTCATCCCTAGACCCGATTATTTGAGGAAGTCTTTCATGAATAGGAATTAAGTTGTGATTTTTTGATGCCTAAAATAAAGAGTCTTAGCAATAATATGTGGTGTATATGAGAGAGGGGTGTGTGAGCTGGGGGGAGGGCAGCGAAATAGTGGGGGACAGGGCGACATGGAGGTGATTGGTTTGTGGCCACCCCTTATGGGATTAAAGTGTCTGGCAGTAGATAGATAGATAGATAGTTTGTGAGTAATTCTATCTATCTATTGCCAGACGCCATAATCCCGTAAGGGGTGGCCATTTGTCTTTGAGTTGTTTTACGGGGAGGGGCACTAACCCTCCACCAACCCACTTGTTGACACGTAGGCAGCACGTATGGTTTGGTTATATGGTTACCACCCAGCGTTGTAAATGGTTTCTTGGCTTACAGGAAACCATTTGGCTTGTCACTCAATGTAAAGCCACCTGTAAAGGAAAGAAAAGCAATAAGAAGTGACAGGAAAGATGGGAGAAATAGGAAGAGAGGAGGACAGGCACAGAAAAAGAATGATAAAGGCTAAGGAAGAAGTAGGCAGCACTACATCAGGTGAGTGGATGATGGTGAGAAATAGGAAGAGAGGAGGACAGGCACAGAAAAAGAATGATAGAGGCTAAGGAAGAAGTAGGCAGCACTACATCAAGTGAGTGGATGATGGTGAGAAATAGGAAGAGAGGAGGACAGGCACAGAAAAAGAATGATAAAGGCTAAGGAAGAAGTAGGCAGCACTACATCAAGTGAGTGGATGATGGTGAGAAATAGGAAGAGAGGAGGACAGGCACAGAAAAAGAATGATAAAGGCTAAGGAAGAAGTAGGCAGCACTACATCAAGTGAGTGGATGATGGTGAGAAATAGGAAGAGAGGAGGACAGGCACAGAAAAAGAATGATAAAGGCTAAGGAAGAAGTAGGCAGCACTACATCAAGTGAGTGGATGATGGTGAGAAATAGGAAAAGAGGAGGACAGGCACAGAAAAAGAATGATAAAGGCTAAGGAAGAAGTAGGCAGCACTATATCAAGTGAGTGGATGATGGTGAGAAATAGGAAGAGAGGAGGACAGGCACAGAAAAAGAATGATAAAGGCTAAGGAAGAATAGGCAGCACTACATCAAGTGAATGGATGATGGTGAGAAATAGGAAGAGAGGAGGACAGGCACAGAAAAAGAATGATAAAGGCTAAGGAAGAAGTAGGCAGCACTACATCAAGTGAGTGGATGATGGTGAGAAATAGGAAGAGAGGACAGGCACAGAAAAAGAATGATAAAGGCTAAGGAAGAAGTAGGCAGCACTACATCAAGTGAGTGGATGATGGTGAGAAATAGGAAGAGAGGAGGACAGGCACAGAAAAAGAATGATAAAGGCTGAGTAATTATGGATAGGAAAAAGGAGACAATGATAAGGGTAGTAGATCCTCAATTTATTTTACCTCAATAGACTGAATATCGGATTTAACAGATGCTTCAAAACCACCTCTATTTGTCAGCCAACACAATACCCGTTAAATAGGGAGCTCTATGTGTTTCCTGCCCTTTGCACCCCTATTACGATGTGAAATAAACTGCAAAAGGGCAAAATTGTGAGTCAAGTTAGTGTAATATGAGTATAGTTATCAGTGTTAGTGCCAGGATGAGATGGAGGGATGGAGTGGAGAGGTACATGAGAGAGGGGGGTGTGAGCTGGGAGCAGGGCAGTGAAGTGGCAGGGGACAGGGCAGCTTGGAGACGATTTGTTTGTGGCCACCCCTTATGGGATTAAGGCGTCTGGCAGTAGATAGATAGATAGATAGAAAACAGGATCACCAGAGACACAGGTTTAACTCGATAAAAAGACCGTGATATCTTAGACCAAAATAGAGGGCATTAATTCATTGGGTGTTGGGCAAGTAGGTGATTGTGTGATGTGAAGGGATGTAAATGTGGGAGTTGCAGGGAAGGCAGCTTGATGTTGGAGGACAGGGTGGCATAGAGACACCTTAACATCTGATCCTTAGCAATTTATTTTTGGATATGGGTAAGTAGTATCCTTTTATATGTTATTTATGCAGAGGATGGTGATGGTAGAACGATTTATATAACACAGGAGAGCAAGAAACACATTGAGGTGGTTTGGCCATGTGGGGAGGATGGAGAGAGACTGACAAGGAGAGTGTATGTGAGTGAGGTGCAGGGGGAGAGAGGGAGGGGGAGGCCAAGGATGAGATGGAGGGATGGAGTGGAGAAGTATGAGAGAGAGAGGGGTGTGAGCTGGGGGGATGGAGAGTGAGAGACTGATGAGGAGAATGTATGTGAGTGAGGTGCAGGAGGGGAGAGGGAGGGGGAGGCCAAGGATGAGATGGAGGGATGGAGTGGAGAGGTATATGAGAGGGGGGTGTGAGCTGGGAGCAGGGCAGTGAAATGGCAGGGGACAGGGCGACATGGAGGCAATTTGTTTGTGGCCACCCATTACGGGATTAAGGCGTCTAATAATAGATAGAATAGGAGAGCAAAATGGTGATAATAGAATGACATAGCACAGAAGAGGGAACCTTGGCGTACTAAGCAAAATGAACCACGTAGGATGAGGTGTCAGGGAGCTTTCTCAATTGACAAGAACGGGTCCACATCACAGATATCCCCCAACAACTTCCAGAATTGTTAGGAAGTACATTGTTAGATAGCACTGTACATCGTTAGGAAGTATTGTGCATCGTTAGGTAGTACTGTACATCGTTAGGAAGTATTGTGCATCATTAGGTAGCACTATACATCGTTAGGAAGTACTGAGCATTGTTAGGAGGTACTATACATCATTAGGAAGTATTGTACATTGTTAGAAAGCTCTGTACATTGTTAGGAAGTACTGTACATTGTTAGAAAGCTCTGTACATTGCTGGAAAGTACTATACATCGTTAGAAATACTGTACATATGTGAACATCAATAGAGAGACTCCTTAAGGGGCCATGGCATCAATTTTATGTTATGTTATGTTACCTCCTCTCGAACTGCGATATGTGGCCATAGATACATATGTGTAGATAGATTCACATGGGAGGGTGACTGTGTACAACCGGTAGTGAAATGGCAGGGGACAGGGCCACATGGAGGTGATTTGTTTGTGGCCACCCCTCATGGGAGTAAGGCGTCTGGTGGTAGATAGATAGATATTGAGCTCTTAGGGGACAAGGCCAGGTGGGGGTGATTTGTTTGTGGCCACCCCTCATGGGATAAAGGCATCTGGCAGTAGAAAGGTAGATGGATATTGAGCATTTAGGGGACAGGCCCACATGGAGGTGATTTGTTTGTGGCCGCCCCTCATGGGATTAAGGTGTTTGGCAGTAGATAAAGATCGAGCATTTAAGGTACAAGGCCAGGTGGAGGTGATTTGTTTGTGGCCACCCCTCATGGGATTACGGCATCTGGCAATAGATACATAGATAGCTAATGAGCATTTAAGTCTGCACACTAAACCACAAGATATATGGGCATTAATATTAAGAATTATGTGGTATGCGTAAGAGATTGGAATAGGTGGGAAGGGAAACCAGAGGAAGAGCTTGAGGTTTCTGTATGAGTGTGGGTCATGTGCACTGCAGGGAAGCCGGCGTGATGGCAGGCAGGGTTACATAGAAGCATTAGGGGGATCGAAGACTCATACTCGCATTTCCTCTCCCACCCATTCTTAGTCAGTACCAAAATGAGTGAATTATAATATGCTTATTTAATCCAGATATTCCTTTGTTATATAATTTTTTCTGTAAAGGGGGAGTGAGCTGGGGGCAGGGCAGTCAAATGGTGGGTGACAGAGCGACATGGAGGCGTTTTGTCTGTGGCCACCCTTTGCGGGAGTAGGGCGTCGGGCTGTAGATAGATAGACAGATAGATGTCCTCCTCGATGTAGCCATTTTTGTGTTTGTTTGTTTATTTTTACCCAATAGAACTGATCCGCATCCACAACATGAAGACGAGGCTGTGGTTATGTGGAATTCAGTGAGCCTTCGAGGTGGGAATGAGTCTCCTTGGTTACTAGTCAAATCAGCCCTCAAATCTGATAATAATTAATCTTCAACTGAGCTCAGAGGTAGAACAAACAAACTATTATTATTTTTTTATTAATATTTTCATCGTTTTTCGTCAATATTTTGTTCTAAACGGTAATTCACGTTTTTCTGTTTGACCAAAGAAATTTAAGGCCAAGAAATTAACCTCGATCAGTAATACGTGAAAGACTGACGAGGAGAGAGTCTGTGAGTGAGGTGGAGGGGGGAGAGGGAGGGGGAGGCCAAGGATGAGATGGAGGGATGGGGTGGAGAGGTATATGAGAGAGGGGGGTATGAGCTGGGAGCAGGGCAGTGACATGGTGAGGGTCAGGGCGACATGGAGGGGATTTGTTTGTGGCCACCCCTTATGGGATTAAGGCATCTGGCAATAGATAGATAAATAGATAATGAATTGGTAATGTTGGAAGACAGTTGTTACCTTCGTGTAGGCATTCAAGGGAAATATCTATCTATCTATTGCCAGACGCCTTAATCCCATAAGGGGTGGCCACAAACAAATCGCCTCCATGTCACCCTGTCCCCCGCCATTTCCCTGCCCTGCTCCCAGCTCACACACCCCTCTCATATACTTCATTTGTTAAGCTTTTTTTTTATAGTGTATTCATGTATGCAATAATTCTGTGTACTGTTGCATAGCTGAAGAATTGTAAATATTGTGGAGTTCATTGCCCTGTCATATGTGATTCTGGCTCCTGTGTGCTGGGGGATGGGCAGTGATATGGCAGGGGACAGGGGAACATGGAGGTGATTTGTTTGTGGCCACCCCTTACAGGATTAAGGTGTCTGGCAACAGATAGATAGAGAGATTTGCCCTATTGTGTGTGATTTTGGCTCCTGTGGGTTGGGGGAAGGGCAGTGATATGGCAGGGGACGGGAACATGGAGGTGATTTGTTTGTGGCCACCCCTTGTGAGATTAAGGCAAGGCAATAGATAGATAGGTAGCTTTGCCTTATTGTGTATGACATTGGCTCCTGTATGCTGGGGGAAGGGCAGTGATATGGCAGGGGACAGGGGAACATGGAGGTGATTTGTTTGTGGCCACCCCTTATGGGATTAAGGCAAGGCAATAGATTGAGAGATAGATTTGCCATATTGTGTGTGATATTGGCTCCAGTGTTCCATGATTGTACCATACATACTGACAAAATCTTTAATTCAACCAGATCGAGCATATCTGAACAAATTCTGCATCAAAATATTTAACACTATGGTGAGTACAAATCTCTGTATTGCGGTGTCCATTTTGTACCTTATTTAAAACTTCTGTCTGTGTAAATACATGGGCTAATCCCTGAGTTTATCCCTCTGTGGTATTATACAAATGTGGAGAGGATGGAGAGTGAGAGACTCATGAGGAGAGTGTATGTGAGTGAGTTGGAGGAGGGGAAAGAAAGGGGGAGGCCAAGGATGAGATGGAGGGATGGGGTGGAGAGGTATATGAGAGAGGGGGATGTGAGCTGGGAGCAGGGCAGTGAAATGACAGGGGGACAGGGTGACATGGAGGCGATTTGTTTGTGGCCACCCCTTACGGGATTAAGGCGTCTGGCACTAGATAGATAGAAATTGTTAATTGACGATGTATAGAATTTTTTTTAATAGTCTTTGTATTTCATCCCATCATTATATATTTTTTTTCTTTCTCTTTTTAACTTTAGAAATTCTGATTGACAATTGCTGAATCTGATATCATAGACTGTGACTTTGACGAACATGATTTTAAAATGTCCTTTGTTATTTTTAAGGTAGTTTATGATGACATTTGGCAGCGTACAAGGTGGATCTGCCAGTTTATGCAGAGTATGGTGATATTGGAAGGATTTATGTAACACAGAATAAGACAGATATAATAAACAAAAATCACTTAGGAAAAGGTGTTAGGGAGCTTTATTCAGAGTATGGTGATATTGGAAGAATTTATGTAACAGAATAAGACAGATATAATAAAAAAAAATCACTTAGGAAAAGGTGTTAGGGAGCTTTATGCAGAGTATGGTGATATTGGAAGGATTTATGTAACACAGAAGAGGACAGTAAGGTGTAATAAACAAAATAAATCACTTAGGAAAAGGTGTTAGGGAGCTTTATGCAGAGTATGGTGATATTGGAAGGATTTATGTAACACAGAAGAGGACAGTAAGGTGTAATAAACAAAATAAATCACTTAGAAAAAGGTGTTAGGGAGCTTTATGCAGAGTATGGTGATATTGGAAGGATTTATGTAACACAGAAGAGGACAGTAAGGTGTAATAAACAAAATAAATCACTTAGGAAAAGGTGTTAGGGAGCTTTATGCAGAGTATGGTGATATTGGAAGGATTTATGTAACACAGAAGAGGACAGTAAGGTGTAATAAACAAAAAAATCACTTAGGAAAAGGTGTTAGGGAGCTTTATGCAGAGTATGGTGATATTGGAAGGATTTATGTAACACAGAAGAGGACAGTAAGGTGTAATAAACAAAATAAATCACTTAGAAAAAGGTGTTAGGGAGCTTTATGCAGAGTATGGTGATATTGGAAGGATTTATGTAACACAGAAGAGGACAGTAAGGTGTAATAAACAAAATAAATCACTTAGGAAAAGGTGTTAGGGAGCTTTATGCAGAGTATGGTGATATTGGAAGGATTTATGTAACACAGAAGAGGACAGTAAGGTGTAATAAACAAAAAAATCACTTAGGAAAAGGTGTTAGGGAGCTTTATGCAGAGTATGGTGATATTGGAAGGATTTATGTAACACAGAAGAGGACAGTAAGGTGTAATAAACAAAATAAATCACTTAGAAAAAGGTGTTAGGGAGCTTTATGCAGAGTATGGTGATATTGGAAGGATTTATGTAACACAGAAGAGGACAGTAAGGTGTAATAAACAAAATAAATCACTTAGGAAAAGGTGTTAGGGAGCTTTATGCAGAGTATGGTGATATTGGAAGGATTTATGTAACACAGAAGAGGACAGTAAGGTGTAATAAACAAAATAAATCACTTAGGAAAAGGTGTTAGCGCAGAGTATGGTGATACTGGAAGGATTTATGTAACACAGAAGAGGACAGTTAGGTGTAATAAACAAAATAAATCACTTAGGAAAAGGTGTTAGGGAGCTTCCTCGGCCACGGAGAATACGAACTATATATTTGTTTTCACCTGATGGGACTGGGCCGCCCCCATAGCAGGTTCCGTTTACCATCCTGCCTGAAAATGGTGATGATGATGATGATGATGATTAGGATTGTCATGGTGATGATGATGATGATGATTGTAGTGGTGGTGGTGATGATGATGAGGATGATGATGATTGTGCTGCTGCTGCTGATGATGATGACAGTGATGATGATGATGATTTTAGTGATGATGATGATGATGATTAGGACTGTAATAGTGATGATGCTGGTTATGATGATGATGATGATGATGATGGTGGTGGTGGTGATGACAGTGACCAGTAGCAGAGGATTTTTTTTTCTCTCTCTCTCTCTCTCTCTCAAAACATAAAGGTGTTGGCATAGTATTGGAACACTGTAAATTATATCTGTGCATCTTTAATGTTTATAAATATTTAAATTGGAAAATCAAGCCTTAAAAATAATAATAATAATAATGAAAGCATAATTTTTACTGATATAGCATTTTGTATATGAGAGAGGGGTGTGTGAGCTGGGGGGAGGGCAGTGAAATGGCAGGGGACACGGTGACATGGAGGCGATTTGTTTGTGGCCACCCATTATGGGATTAATGTGTCTGGCTGTAGATAGATAGAGGGGGTGTGAGCTGGGGGGAGGGCAGTGAAATGGCAGGGGACAGGGTGACATGGAGGTGATTTGTTTGTGGCCACCCCTTATGGGATTATGGCATCTGGTAGTAGATAGATAGGGTAATAATAGACGTCATTTGCACTAATTTGTATATAAGAAAGCCAGTTGGTAAATGTAAATGAGTTATTGTTTAAGCAGTGGTCATTATCCCCAAACATTGATTCATAAGTGATTTAATATATACGATAATTGTTAAGCTGCGTTTGTAATTAAGGCTAGTCATACTTATTAAGGGTAGTTGTAATTATGTAGCCTTGTAATTATGTTTGTCTCTGAATTCTTGTCAATTAAGGAAGCTCCCCAACACCTTCTCCTTAGCAGTTTATTTTTGGTTATGGCTGGTTAATATCCCTTTGTATGTTATTTATGCAGAGTATGGTGATGTGGAAAGGATTTATATAACACAGAAGAGGACAGTAAGGTGTAATAAACAAAATAAATCACATAATAAAAGGTGTTAGGGAGGTTTATGCAGAGTATGGTGATACTGGAAAGATTTATATAACACAGAAGAGGACAGTAAGGTGTAATTAACAAAATAAATCTCATAGGAAAAGGTGTTAGGGAGGTCTGTGGAGAGTATGGTGATATTGGAAGGATTTATATAACACAAAGAGGACAGTAAGGTGTAATAAACAAAATAAATCACATAGGAAAAGGTGTTTGGGAGGTTTATGCAGAGTATGGTGATGTGGGAAGGATTTATATAACGCAAAGAGGATAGTAAGGTGTAATAATCAAAATAAATCACTAGGGAGAAGGTGTTAGGGAGCTTTTTCAATTGACGAGAATACGAACGTTGATGTTATAAACTGAGACGAAGTGCATGTTGGTCTGTTTAGTTTTTACACATGGCATTCAGTGAGGTACAATATCTCCTGTTATATCCCTGTAGCACGAATCACCGATAGAAATGTATGCAGGTCTCTTGTTTATTATAGTATTGATGTGCCTTTCATTTTATTCCCTTTACCTATACATGATTCAAGATAAGAAGGAGTATATTGAGGTGGTTTGGCCATGTGGAGAGGATGGAGAGTGAAAGACTAACAAGGAGAGTGTATGTGTGTGAGGTGGATGGGGGGAGGGAGGGGGAGGCTTAGGATGAGATGGAGGGATGGAGTGGAGAGGTATATGAGAGAGGGGGGTGTGAGCTGGGGGGAGGGCAGTGAAATGGCGGGGGACAGGGCGCCATGGAGGCAATTTGTTTGTGGCCACCCCTAATGGGATTAAGGCATCTGGGAATTGATTGATAGAGATTTTTTTTTTTTTTTATCTGAGAGAATCATGTCACCCATCCAAATTGAATTCTTAGCCATAAGTCGAATGAAATGTGATAAATCTTTGTTGTGAGGTATGAGTCTCCTTGGTTACTAGTCAAATGTATCCTTCAACCTGACAACACTTGGCCATTAACAGAGCTGAAAGAGGTCAGGAATCTTTGCCAAACGAGATTAAACAGACTGTAGTTAGGGGCTCGTGAAGGCATATCTACCCCTCATATTTTTAAAGTCTCGATCTGTCATCATATCGTATCATTTACAAAGGTTCTAATGTGCTTTTGGTCAGCGGCTTTCCACACTGCTTGATCTCTGGCAGCCTCTATTTCAGTCCCTTATTCTTGACGTCACACACTGTGAATTCGTCCCAGAGCTTTTTCAGTCAGGTTAGAGGAAGAATAAAAAGTATGGGAAAAGACTTTTATTTTACTCTAACTTGGCCTAAAATTGCCGAATCTCCAAGTTGAATATTAACCCGTAATAACACCAGTAATTGGATCCTCGTCATGAAGAAGTGCTGTGGCAAGGATGTTGAGCTATAGCATTGTCTTTTCCTGCCATTGAACTGGGTGAAGTAAGCAGCAAGAGGATGAAAATCTGGGCCAAGTTAAGGTGAAAGGAGTGTAGTAGAAACAAAATCCCAAGCCACATGAAATTACCATATAAGCCTAATTTTACGTAGTATGTTGAAAAAGACCTGGGATGATGGGATAGGATGTGACCTCAGGGATACAGGAGTGAATATTGAGGCTGCCAGAGATCAAGCAGGGTGGAGAGCTGTCAGTAGGTGAGTAAGGCCAATGCATAAGAGCAGATTGAAGCCTTTATAGGTGAAACGAGATGAAACTAGAATTTGGAATGATGAAACATGCCTTTTTAAAATCCCTTCAATGGTCTCCAAGCTCACTAAAATCTTGTATAAGTAGAAGGAATAAAGTGAAAAGTGGGAGATGTGACTGAGGGGGATTATGTACTTATATCCTGTGCATTCATGTGGGCATTTTGTGTAGATATCAATAAATGAATGATGCAGTAGTTTGATATGATTATTCTCCTTTACTGATATTTGTGTGTGTGTGTGTGTGTGTGAAATAATCTATCTATCTATCTATCTATTGCCAGACGCCATAATCCCATAAGGGGTGGTCATTTGTCTTTGAGTTAGTTGTTTTACGGGGAGGGGTACTAACCCACCACCAACCCACTTGTTGACACGTAGGGAGCACGTATGGTTTGGTTATATGGTTACCACCCAGCGTTGTAAATGGTTTCTTGGCTTACAGGAAACCATTTGGCTTGTCACTCAATGTAAAGCCACCTGTAAAGGAAAGAAAAGCAATAAGAAGTGACAGGAAAGATGGGAGAAATAGGAAGAGAGGAGGACAGGCACAGGAAAAGAATGATACAGGCTAAGGAAGAAGTAGGCACCACTACATCAAGTGAGTGGATGATGGTGAGAAATAGGAAGAGAGGAGGACAGGCACAGAAAAAGAATGATAAAGGCTAAGGAAGCAGTAGGCAGCACTACATCAAGTGAGTGGATGATGGTGAGAAATAGGAAGAGAGGAGGACAGGCACAGAAAAAGAATGATAAAGGCTAAGGAAGCAGTAGGCAGCACTACATCAAGTGAGTGGATGATGGTCGCCACTAAATCACCAGGTACCAGAAATCTTGAGAAAGAGAGATGTGTGTAATTCACCGGGTCGGTCAGGATCACTTCATGGTCGTGATCGTCAGCTTTTACCCTCCCGGAAGGGAGCTGAGAGCTCATATAGTCCGATCTAAGGGCAAGGCTGTGACCTTCACACACGCACACATCCGTCCCCTTGCTCAAGGAGGACAGTAACCGTCCACTTCGTCAGTGAAACTTTTCGCAACCTGAGCGAGGCGCGAACTCCCGTCTACCAGATGGCAAGCGAGAACGTTACCACTGCACCAGGTAGCAGAAATCTTGAGAGAGAGATGTGTGTGTGTGTGTGTGTGTGTGTGTGAAATAATACCCCACTAAATCACCGGGTACCAGAAATCTTAGAGAGAGAGAGAGGTGTGTGTGTGTGTATTATTTGGTACCACCTCTTCCTCACGTATTTACTGAGCACTTGGGGGAGGGCAGCGAAATGGCGGTGGACAGGGTGACATGGAGGCGATTTGTTTGTGGCCACCCCTTACAGGATTAAGGCGTCTGGCAATAGATGGATATAGACATTGCACTTCGTTCTGCTCTTGTACACTATTGATTCAGACTATGTCATCACAGACCAGTCTCCCGAATTTGAACATCCATTTTCCACAGTCATTCACATTTCAAATACTTATTCATGCAGTGGGAGGGCATTAATATCTGTCCTCACACTATCTATCTATCTATTTATTGCCAGATGCCTAGGGGTGTCCACAAACAAATCGCCTCCATGTCGCCCTGTCCCCTGCCATTTCATTGCCCTGCTCCGAGCTTACACACCCCTCTTTCATATACCTCTCCATTCCATCCCTCTCATCCTTGGCCTCCTCCTCCCTCTCCCCCCCTCCACCTCCCTCATGTACACTCTCCTCATCAGTGTCTCACACTCCATCCTCTCCACATGGGCAAACCACCTCAGTGTGTTTCTCCTAACACTTTCTGTCACATCCATCAATGAATGTTAATAGAAAAGTTTATTTGTGAAGTGAAAACATTTATTTGTGGATATTATCAATAGAGTACATGGTTTATTATCAGCAATAGGTGCTTTTTTACATTTACTGTTCATGTGGATGTGACAGGAAGCATTAGGAGAAACACACTGAGGTGGTTTGGCCATGTGGAGAGGATGGAGAGTGAGAGGCTAACAAGGAGAGTGTGTGTCAGGTGGAGAAGGGGAGAGCAAGGAGAAGGCTGAGGATGAGATAGGGATGGAGTGGAGAGGTATATGAGAGAGGGATGTGTGAGTTGGAAGCAGGGTAGCAAAATGGTGGGGGACAGGGTGACATGGAAGTGATTTGTTTGTGGCCACCCCTTACAGCATTAAGGCATCTGACAATAGATAGATAGATACCGGAGGTTATTATTTACAAGATTTTAGCATATTCATCATTACGATTCTACTTTCCAAAATATTCCATTTTTTATCAAGCTTTTCGATGCAAGCATTGTGGATGTGAGAGTTTGTAATGTATTAAAATGATACGGATAACACACTGCACTAGAGAATGGTAAGGTGTACAATGCTAAATAAATCACTAAGGAAGAGTTGTCAGGAAACCTTGTATGTCATGAAATACAGCACTTCACCTTTGAAGTAGCTATGGTATTAAAATAAAGAGTCTGTTTGGCTTGGTGCAGTTGTGTTTGACTTCGTTCAGCTTTGTTCTTATGATCTGAGAGTTAAGAAAATGTGGTACTATTTTGCATTGAACACAGTAGCTGGATATATTCATTATTTATTTATTTTTTATCTACAGGGTTGGTCAAATACAGAGTGATCCCTATAACATCATTTCCACTTTGCCAGGTAATTTCATATATGTTGTGTGGACAGTTCAGTCAGTGTTATCAGTATCTACCCTGCGTCAGTGATTCATTTCTCACTCCCTCAGCCACAACCATGCCCACACCAACAGACAGCCATCACCACAACACTTACGATACTGCTAGGTGGCTTTCTAGAGGAGTGCTATTTAAAGGCCAGTCTGTGTGGTACTCCTCCCTAACAGAGTCCCTGCCACACTCACTCTTGCACTGAGTTACTTTCTTGAAGACTGGGCTCCAGGTCATAGTGGGAGGAGTGTTAGGGAGGGAAAAAAAATGGCACAGTAGTAAACCTCCCATCAGGTCAGTTTTCAGGCACAGTGGACTCCTGATGGCTGCCCCAGGATGTTGCACACACAACCATTTGGCAGACCTTTTTTACCTAGGAATATAAGTATTTTGTACAGTGGCAGAGCTTCACACATGCCAGGTTATAAGTGTGGTGGGATCCCTAAGAGTAGCTCATAGTGGTCTCACCCAAAGATGTTATGCACGGCCAGAGTTTTTAACCGAACATGAAATTTTGCATACTGATAGGTGTTCACCCCAACCACCTATTGCGAAAGGCAGTACTGTACCATTAAGGGTTGCCACTCATGGGTAAGGGGATGGCCTCCATATGTCCTGGCAAAGCCATTATGCATGGCCAAAGCTTTTGACCTTGAAACAAAGAATTTTGCATTCTGGTAGGCATTACCTGGCCATGTTTTAGGCACAGTGTGATCTGTGATGACCATTCCCCATAGATGCACAGATGGGTGTGCGAGGAGGGAAAGGGCCTTTTTTCTTTACTTAAGAATGTGAATGAAACTGCTCAGTGGTAAATCATTACTGGGGCTATGTTTCAGGCAGGGTGAGGCTCCAAGGGTGACTCCATGTGGGGAGGGTTTGGGGACTATGTGGATGTGGCCAGGGCCTTTATACACAGTCATGCTTTTAATAGAAGAACACACAAGTTTGTATACTGGGAGACATCAATCCTTGCCACCTACAGTCTAAGGCAAGGTGGGACCCCTGATGGCTAACCTTCACAGGGGAGGGGGGGGGCTACCCCGGTACCATAGTTTTTAAGTAGGCACATGAAAATTTGCGCATTTCTAGCTTAGACCTTTACCTAGACCAGAGTTTACAGAGGGTGGGACCCCCAAGGATTTGCCGCACTGCCTCTTTGCAACTATTTTATCTCCCCTTACAGTACAGCAGGGACCGATGCGGCTCTCAAAGGTATCCTTTATCATGTATCTTCATTTATAGTAGGGACGGTAATGGTTTAGGGATGGCTGGGGGTTATTACTGATCTAATGTGACTCAGTTTAATGTCTAGACTGAATAGCCCCCTGCACTGCTGATTATTGATAGAAAAAAAATAGAGGGATTGGGGGATGGAATCAAGGAACGAGCAAGATGAGAAAAGAGAAAACATTCATTTTGTAACAGAGTTGTGGATAATTGGAATAAACTGCCCCAGTGTGTGATAGAATCAGAATCAGTAATGAAACTTGAGATCAATTTAGACAAGGCTTGGAGCGATCAAGAGTTAAAGTTTAATCATAAAGCCAAAATTAAGTATAAGAGTGTTAGTTCTGCCGCCGCCGCCACATATTCAGCTGAAAGTTCAGATCTGGATGTACAGGCCTAGGTGGGCCTATTGAAGATCTACTGTGAGTTATTGTGAGTTGCTGTGAGTAATTTTAGGCCAAGTTAGAGTAAAAGGAGTATAGGGATCGCTTTAGGGATGCCTGAGGGTTATTACTGATCTAGTGTCACTCAGTTTAATGTCTAGACTGAATAGCCCCTACATTGCTGATTATTGAGGGGAAAAAAATAAAAAAAAGGAATCGTTCATAGACATCAAGGTCATGGGAATCGGAAAGAAAGTATCAGGAAAAAAAGTAACAGTCAAAAAGTAACAACTTTTCCTAGGTTAGGTCAGGTTAGATTAGGTCAGGTTAGGTTAGGTTAGGTTAGATTAGGTCAGGGTAGGTTAGGTTAGGTTAGATTAGGTCAGGGTAGGTTAGATTAGGTTAGGTTAGGTTAGATTAGCTCTTTCCCTTACGTTTTTTACTGTTACTTTTTTCCTGATACTTTCTTTCCGGGATTCCAAGGTCACACGGGCCTTTATTGCCAGCGTGTTCCCGGGGGGTCGTTAGGAGGCGGGAACGTTGTAATGGCGTAGGTGTAAACAAACTGGTGTAGGTGTAGCCGGGGCCCCTCAAACCAGGTATTTTATCCGGTTATCTGGTGTTCTGGTGTGAAAGGATATCGCCATGGGGAAGGAGAAGAAGAATACACGGGACAGGTCTCGTTCAGGGAGCAGGGAAGCCAGAAAGAAGAGTAGCAGAAGGTATGATTAAGATGCTTAGCTGTACGATTGGAATATATCACTAGTGCCACCAGTAGCTCTCTCTCTCTCTCTCTCTCTCTCTCTCTCTGTTTATCTCTCTCTCTCTCTTTCTCTGTTTATCTCTCTCTCTCTCTCTGTTTATCTCTCTCTCTCTCTCTCTCTCTCTTTATCTGTTTATATCTCTCTCTCTCTCTTTCTCTTTATCTGTTTATCTCTCTCTCTCTCTCTCTCTCTCTCTCTTTCTCTTTATCTGTTTATATCTCTCTCTCTCTCTCTCTCTCTCTCTCTCTCTCTCTCTCTCTCTTTATCTGTTTATCTCTCTCTCTCTCTCTCTCTCTCTGTTTATCTCTCTCTCTCTCTTTATCTGTTTATCTCTCTCTCTCTCTTTATCTGTTTATCTCTCTCTCTCTCTGTTTATCTCTCTCTCTCTCTCTCTCTCTCCCTCTCCCCTCTTAATGACCTACCACTATACTAAAGGAGATTAGATGTAACTGTTACTGTTTTATGCTTTTCTCAAAACCATTCTCTCTCTCTTTTACCCCTTGCATTTCTTTCCTTTTTTTCAGCCTGATGTTTAAGTTTCATACATTTACAAACTGCTGAAGATTTCCTTTTAATTAATGATGAAGATTAGGTAAACATACACTCAGTTGGAGGCAGTAGAGGCGCCCTACCAAATCAGTTCGTCTACTAATAGTCGGTTATATTTTTCTGATTATTTCTGGGCTGGTAAAGAAATGTTTCATGCTAAATATTTTTCCCTGTTGTGTTTAGCTGTTACGCTGTCAACTCGTTTGTTTTTTCAAGCATAATGGTGGAACCTGAGTGTGTAACTAAACCTTACTTAACTATACCTAATAATTTAACCTAACCCAGCCTAATCTAACCGAATCTAGCATCCAGTCGGGAAGTTTGGAAATGGAAACCACCTTTGAGTATGTTGAGTAAGACAAACAGTCGTAGGTACGGCTTAAGGAATGTGATGATATAAACAGTGGGAAATTTATCAGCAGGAAAAGGTAATGTGCCTGGAGAAATAGGAATTGAATTAGTGAAGTCCCTCTACTGCCTCAGACAAAGCGTATGTTTACCAAATATTATGACAGAGGGTGAAAGACTGACGAAGAGAGTGTATGTGAGTGAGGTGGAGGGGGGGAGAGGGAGGGGGAGGCTGAGGATGAGATGGAGGGATGGGGAGGAGAGGTATATGAGAGAGGGGGGTGTGAGCTGGGAGCAGGGCAGTGAAATGGCGGGGGACACGGCGACGTGGAGGCGATTTGTTTGTGGCCACCCCGAATGGGATTAAGGCGTTTGGCAGTAGAGATAGATAGATTAACTTTCATAAGTATATTTAATTCATGACATCCCAATTCTGTGGAAATATCACTTATGTTAGTAAAGAGCGTTGGGTTAGATTTGTTGACATCGGTGGTGGTGTCATACCCCATAAAGAGGACAGTGGGTCGATTTGGTCCCATAACTTGTGTCCCAGAATTTTCAGGGTTACCGTAGTTAGGTTAGATTGAATTAAGTCAGGGAGATGTGAGCTGGGAGCAGGGCAGTGAAATGGCTGGAGACAGGGCGACATGGAGGCAATTTGTTTGTGTCCACCCCTTGTGAGATCAAGGCATCTGGCAATAGATAGATAGATGGGCATAAAACAACTAACTCAAAGACAAACTTCCGCCCCTTATGGAAGTATGGTGCTTGGGTATAGATAGAAGAAGGAACCAAAGGCCAGGAGCCCACAAATTGTTCACTCTGGGGAAAAAAACAAAAAAACAAGATAACATTTGCCTGTAAAACTGATGTGGTTGTGTAGTTATGCTCAAAATAACCCATTTCTGCAACTTTTTGATATCACAGTGATAATTACAATATAGTTTATGGACAAACACGTACAGTTGTAAAGTCTACCCAGGGAAGCTCTCTTGTGGTTTCCCTAAATTTACATATTTTCCCTTAAGAAGGAGAGGATGGAGGGTGAAAGACTGACGAAGAGAGTGTATGTGAGTGAGGTGGAGGGGGGAAGAGGGAGGGGGAGGCCGAGGATGAGGTGGAGGGATGGGGTGGAGAGGTATATGAGAGAGGGGGGTGTGAGTTGGGAGCAGGGCAGTGAAATGGCGGGGGACAGGGCGACTTGGAGGTGATTTGTTTGTGGCCATCCCAAACGGGATTGAGGCATCTGGCAATAGATAGATAGATAGATAAACATTTAGACTACCCTCTTGAACATTATAAAACTACCTTTCCTTAGTCTGGGGCCAGCATTCTCATTGGTTAAGGAAGCTCCCTAACACCTCGTCCTTAGTGATTTATTTTTGGATATAGCTGGTTAACAATCTTTTGCTATTTATGCAGAGAAGGCAATATTGGAAGGATTAATGTACTAGTACGGTAACACAGTAGAGGACAGTGAAGTGTAATAAACAAAATAAATTGTTTAGGGAAAGATGTTAGGGAGCTGTATGCAGAGTATGGCAATATTTGAAGGACATATGTAACAGAAGTGAACAGAGAGGTGTAATGAACAAAATAAATTGCTTAGGAAAATGTGCCAAGGAGCTTTATGCAGAGTATGGCAATATTTGAAGGATTTATGTACCAGTGACACAGAAGTGGACAGTAAAGTGTAATAAACAGAATAAATCACATAGGAAAAGGTGTTAGGGAGCCTCCTCAGCCAATAAGCAGGTGAGCCATGGGGATCAGGTAGCAAACTGGCATTCAGGATGGAAAGATGGCAGTTTTAGTACAGCTTAAGGTGACAGGAGTATAGCCAGTCAGTCATCTTCCATTTTATCCACATTGTATTTCATCTGTCTATCTATCTATTGCCAGACGCCTTAATCCTGTAAGGGGTGGCCACAAATAAATCACCTCCATGTCGCCCTGTCCCCCTCCATTTCATTGCCCTGCTCCCAGCTTACACCCCTCTCTTTCATATACAGTATCTCTCCACTCCATCCCTCCATCTCATCCTTGGCCTCCCCCTCCCTCACTCACATACACTTCTCACTAGTCTCTCACTGTCCATCCTCTCCACATGGCCAAACCACCTCAATGTGTTGTATTTCATGATCCCTGTATTTTCAGACATTCAAGGTCGAGTTCCGGTGAGAGAAAGCCAGTTCGACACTCGAGGTCAAGATCACGAGAGAGAACAAGAATGGAACACGATTCAAGACGTAAGAACAGTTCGAGATATGAAGACAGGAGTCACCCGCATGGGAAAGGAAGAAAGAAGTCCCCTCCTAGAGAAAATGCAAGAAATAGGTCATACTCACGTGAGAGAGATGGAGAACGAGGGAGGCAGCGTTCCCGATCAAGAACAAGAGACAGGTACAGAGCGTCCTCGAAAGAAAAATTGAAGTCACACTCGAAGGATAAGTCAAGGAAGAGATCAAGGTCACCAGACAGGAAGAAATTGAAACACAGACGGTCCAGCTCGGAGGAAAGCCGGCATAAATCAAAACCTTCGTCCAAAAAGAGTAAGAAGAGAAGTTCATCCCCGTCTTCCACTTCATCAGAAAGTTCTGATGTGAGCAGCGTGGAAGATGAATTTGTGATGCTTCAGCGTCTGGAGAGGGAGAGGGAAAGGAGAAAGGAAGAAAAACTAAATCAGAAGAAACTTAGAAAGATAAATGAAACCCCAGCTGAGAAAAGACTGCGTAGATTACAGAAGAAGGTACCGTATGCCAGTGTTGTTGATTTGTGTGGATGGTGGGCACTGATATAACCAATTAACTCCCTTCAACCTCTGTCTCTTCACCACACTGTTGTATCTTTATCTCATTTCTATCGCTACTTCAGTGGTCACTGCTCCTCTGCACTGTGCTTGCATCCCTCCACCTCTATGATGGGTGCATTGCACGCTTCTAGCAACAAACTCTCATCCCTTTTCTGTTGAACTTTCTAATGCAAGAGTTAACCATTACTCCCGGTCCTTCATTTATGCAACAAGTCAGCTCTGGAACTGTCTCCCTCTGTTTGTATTTTCTACTTCCTGTGGTCTCCAGTCTTTCAAACGCAGTGTGTCCAGCCATCTCAAAATGAACATATCTTGAATTTGTCTCTTGAATTTTTTTTTCTTGGAAGGAACGATTTGCGGGCTCCTGGCCTTTGGTTCCTTCTTCCTAGCATTAAAAAAAAAAAAAAATTAACGCCACTGCCTGTTTATATAAATGTCCCTCAACTCCCTCCCTGTCCATTGAAAGAGGGAGGACTCTAGAAGAAGGTAGAGGTGTTAGGAAGCTTCTTTAACTGATGAGCATATGGCACCATGATCTTGTCCCAGGGCTAGAAAAGTGCGTCTTTGCGTTGAGAGGGCCATGTGGAGAGGTTGGAGAGTGAGTGACTGATGAGGAGAGTGCATGTGAGTGAGGGAGAGGGAGGGGGAGGCCAAGGATGAAATGGTGGGATGGAGTGGAGAGGTATATGAGAGGGGGGTGTGTGAGCTGGGATGAGGGCAGTGAAATGGCAGGGGCAGGGCGATAGGGAGGCAATTTATTAGTGCCCACTCCTTATAGGATTGAGGCTTGTGGCAATAGATAGATAGGTAGATGGAGGGATAGTGTTATATGCTTAAATTTTGACTGTTTACCATTTCACGAAGCTAAAGAGACAAGATAGAGAACAGCTTTAGACCAAGTAAGAGGAGAAAGAGTATTGTAGGATTGTCAATGTTATATACTTAAAATTTCACTGTTTACCATTCCAGGAAGCTAAGGAAAGGAAACGAAAGGAAAAGATGGGCTGGGACAGTGAATATCTCCACTTTACGAACGCCGACAATCCCTACGGCGATAACAACCTACTGGATACGTTTGTGTGGAAGAAGAAACTCGAGAAGGAAGGATTAACAGACCTCACAAAGTATGCCCCACATCGCACAGTATTGGTATATTTTTCCTCACTCTGTTTCCCCTATACAGTTACAGGTCAATTCAAATGATGTTGATTTTGAATTTGCCTCCCTGTTATCTTTTTATTTTTTCTTGGAGGGAACAATCTTATGGGCCACTTAGCCATGGGTTCTTTCTGTCTATCTATCTATCTATTGCCAGACGCCTCAGTCCCGTTTGGGGTGGCCACAAACAAATCGCCTCCAAGTCGCCCTGTCCCCCGCCATTTCACTGCCCTGCTCCCAACTCACACCCCCCTCTCTCATATACCTCTCCACCCCATCCCTCCATCTCATCCTCGGCCTCCCCCTCCCTCTTCCCCCCTCCACCTCACTCACATACACTCTCTTCGTCAGTCTTTCACCCTCCATCCTCTCCACATGGCCAAACCACCTCAGTGTGTTCCTCTTAACGCTTCCTATCACATCCACATCCACACCACAATGCTCCTTTATATCCTCATTCGTCAGCCTGTCTCTCCATGTGACTCCACAGGCTCCTCTTAAATAACTCATTTCTTTCCTCCTTACATAAAAAAAAAAAATCTATCTTTCTATCTATCTATCTGTCTATTGCCAGACGCTATGCTCCTGTAAGGGGTGGCCACAAACAAATCACTTCCATGTCACCCTATCCCTTGCCCTTTTGCTGCCCTTCCCCTGCTCACACTCCCTTCTTTCATATTCCTCTCCACTCCATCCCTCCATTTCATCCTCAGCCTTCCCCTCCGTCTCCCCATCACTCACATACACTCTTCTCATTAGTCTCTCTTCCTAAGCAATGTATTTTGCATACCACTCCTTATTGTCCAATTTTGTTTTATTTTAATCATTCCAATACCACCATTTTGTGTATAAATAACATACAGGTTGAGATTACCCAGCCATGTCTAAAAATAAATCACTAAAGAATAGATGCTAGGGAGCTTCCTGAACAGACGAGAATACTGGCCTTGAAGCTAAATCAAGGGCAAAACTAGAAAATTACTTACTAACAATTTCCTAGAAGGTGTCAGAAATATGCATGTACAGTAATACCCCGAGATACGATACCTGGCCAAGCAGGTAGGACGAGTTGGTGACTGGACGGTGTTTGGGGATGGCTGGGTTTACGATTGTTGGTGTTTGTGTCTGTCTGTCCGTCTACAGTAATACCTTGATATATGATGCCCCTAGATGCAATACCCCAGCTTAAATGGGGGTATAAATTGCACCATACCCTGCCTAATGATGGCCAGACACCGGTTTAACGATGGGTTTTGATTATTCGTACTTATTTTGATGATATTTTAGACTAAAATTGTGTGTTTAGGTTGATTTATAAACTGTTTTTAGACTTAGATTAATGTGTTTTAGCCATAGGTGGGGTGAACATTGTCATTTTTGTGTTTAGGTGGATTTATAAACTGTTTTTAGACTTAGATTAATGTGTTTTAGCCATAGGTGGGGTGAACATTGTCATTTTGGTGTTTAGGTGGATTTATAAACTGTTTTTAGACTTAGATTAATGTGTTTTAGCCATAGGTGGGGTGAACATTGTCATTTTGGTGTTTAGGTGGATTTATAAACTGTTTTTAGACTTAGATTAATGTGTTTTAGCCATAGGTGGGGTGAACATTGTCATTTTGGTGTTTAGGTTGATTTATAAACTGTTTTTAGACTTAGATTAATGTGTTTTAGCCATAGGTGGGGTGAACATTGTCATTTTGGTGTTTAGGTGGATTTATAAACTGTTTTTAGACTTAGATTAATGTGTTTTAGCCATAGGTGGGGTGAACATTGTCATTTTGGTGTTTAGGTTGATTTATAAACTGTTTTTAGACTTAGATTAATGTGTTTTAGCCATAGGTGGGGTGAACATTGTCATTTTTGTGTTTAGGTGGATTTATAAACTGTTTTTAGACTTAGATTAATGTGTTTTAGCCATAGGTGGGGTGAACATTGTCATTTTTGTGTTTAGGTGGATTTATAAACTGTTTTTAGACTTAGATTAATGTGTTTTAGCCATAGGTGGGGTGAACATTGTCATTTTTGTGTTTAGGTGGATTTATAAACTGTTTTTAGACTTAGATTAATGTGTTTTAGCCATAGGTGGGGTGAACATTGTCATTTTGGTGTTTAGGTTGATTTATAAACTGTTTTTAGACTTAGATTAATGTGTTTTAGCCATAGGTGGGGTGAACATTGTCATTTTTGTGTTTAGGTTGATTTATAAACTGTTTTTAGACTTAGATTAATGTGTTTTAGCCATAGGTGGGGTGAACATTGTCATTTTTGTGTTTAGGCTGATTTATAAACTGTTTTTAGACATAGATTAATGTGTTTTAGCCATAGGTGGGGTGAACATTGTCATTTTGGTGTTTAGGTGGATTTATAAACTGTTTTTAGACTTAGATTAATGTGTTTTAGCCATAGGTGGGGTGAACATTGTCATTTTGGGGTACAGTTTACTAAGCCTGATTTTTTCCAGACTTATATTTGATGATTTTCAGATTTTATTTTTTGGTTTTAGTGAGTTATTTACAGGCGTTAGGCTTAGGTTAGCATCCTCGACAGCTGTTAGACCATTTAGACTGGCTTTAAACTTGCTTGGGGGCTCACTGGGGTGGGTTCTGGACTTGGCTGGGGGGAAACCCAAGGCTGGTAAATGCTCCACATTGCTTTACTTGTTAAAAGTACCCCGATATACAATACCCCGCCTAACAATGGGGTTTTACCTAACCAATTACATCATTATACTGGGGTATGCCTGTACTGGATCAACTGAAGCAGGAGGACAGAATTCTTGGATAAGGAGGGAGTTCAGGGAGACTTATATAACAGTTTCAGTCTGCAGTGCACTGGGTTTATGTCTAGATAATCCTGGGTCCACAGCGAGAGGCATAGGGACAACACACACTACCTCCAGCATTCTTATAAAACCATTCAGACGTCCTTCTCCTCACACACACCCTTCACTACCATCATAAATAGTCTGATGGAAGTTTGGAGAATGAACTTGAAAGGGTACAACAAGAAAGAAAGGGAAGAGTAAAGTTATGGTCTTCAAGAGAAATGAAGTCAGTGAATTTACAGTGAGGTTGGATGAGGATGAAATGGAAAATGTGAGTGCGTTTAAGTATGGTACTTGGGTAGTGTGATGAGTAAGGATGGAAGTTTAGAGGGTGAAGTGCTTGAAAGGGTACAGCAGGGAAGAAAGGTTGCTGGTTCCTTGAAAGCAGTGATAAGAAACAGGGAAGTGAGCATGGAAGTGAAAAAGTTACTACATGACAGTATTGTGATACCAACTCTAACGTATGGAAGTGATGCTTGGACCTTGTTGGAGGGACACAAGTCAAGAGTGAGAGCAGTGGAAATGAGCTTTTGAGAGGAGCCTGTGGAGTTACATGGAGAGACAGGCTGACAAATGAGGAAGTGAAGGAGTGTTGTGGTGTGGATGTGGAGTTACATGGAGAGACAGGCTGACAAATGAGGAAGTGAAGGAGTGTTGTGGTGTGGATGTGGAGTTACATGGAGAGACAGGCTGACAAATGAGGAAGTGAAGGAGTGTTGTGGTGTGGATGTGGAGTTACATGGAGAGACAGACTGACAAATGAGGAAGTGAAGGAGTGTTGTGGTGTGGATGTGGATGTGGCGTGACATGGAGAGACAGACTGACAAATGAGGAAGTGAAGGAGCGTTGTGGTGTGGATGTGGATGTGGAGTGACATGGAGAGACAGACTGACAAATGAGGAAGTGAAGGAGTGTTGTGGTGTGGATGTGGATGTGATAGGTAGCATTAAGAGAAACACTGAGGTGGTTTGGCCATGTGGAGAGGATGGAGAGTGAGAAACTAATGAGGAGAGTGTATGTGAGTGACGTGCATGTGGAGTTACATGGAGAGAGAGTCTGACAAAGGAAATGAAGGGGTGTCGTGGTGTGGTGTGGATGTGATAGAAAGCGTTAGGAGAAATACATAGAGGTGGTTTGGCCATGTGGAGAGGATGGAGACTAATGAGGAGAGTGTATGTGAGTGAGGTGGAGGGACAGAGAGGGAGGGGGAGAAAGGATGAGATGGAGGGATGGAGTGGAAAGACATATGAGAGAGAGGGGGATGTGAGCTGGGAGCAGGGCAGTGAAATGGCGGGGGACAGGGTGACATGGAGGTGATTTGTTTATGGCCACCTCTTACAGGATTGAGGCATCTGGCAATAGATAGATAGATAGATAAACTCAAGTAAAATAAGAATATAAGTAAAGCTTGCCAAAATCTATGTTAAAATTTCTCTAATTTACGTTTTATTTTTTTAGAGAGGACATTGAAAAGCAAAACCGAGCCAAGATGGAGGAGAACCGGCTGGAACTGGAGAAGGTGAAGAAGCGGAGGCAGGAGCGAGAGCAGGAGAGGATGGAGCGAGAGAAGATGATGGAGCTGGAGCAGAGGCAGAGAGAGGCGGCGCAGTTCTCCCAGTTCTCAAGACAGGAAGACCAGTTCCAGTTAGAGCAGGCAAGGTAAGGAAAGGTGTGGTGGCCTGTGGGTAGAGTTAGCTGTAATATTCTCTCTCTCTCTCTCTCTCTCTCTCTCTCTCTCCAGTTAGAGCAAGCAAGGTAAGGAAAGGTGTGGTGGGCCGTGGGTAGAGTTAGCTGTAATAGTCTCTCTCTCTCTCTCTCTCTCTCTCACACCTTACCTCAGCCTCTTTCTTCACACTACATCTCAGCACCCTTTTGACAGCACTTCTTCGTGACTAGCATGATATTCTAGTGTTAATCTATTGTTGTAACTCAGTGTGGAGAGGCCAAGTTAAAGCAAATTAAAGATAGGCAATGAATAGAGGCAGTTTTCATCCATCCATCCATCCATCCATCCATCCATCATCCAATCCTGTGTTGCCCCATGAGGAGCGTAGGAGGCCGGGGCTAGGCAAGTTGGTCCTGGCATTTAAGATGAGAGTGACCAGCCTCACTCATCCCTGAGTGGCATTACGTGAGCAATTAACCCCAACCATCCCTTGGATATAAACCTTCACTGGCTCAATCCGATTGGAGCGCCTTAATTACCCACTAAACCACCAGGCGCCATACTTTGGTTATATGGTTACCACCCAGCGTAGTAAATGGTCTCCTGGTGCACAGGAAACCATTTGGCTTGTCACTCAGTGTAAAGTCACCCACAGGCAGAAAGAAGAGGAAAGAATGAAGGAAAGAAAGACACATTATGAGTAAAAAAAATCTCTTCACAAATATCATCCTGTTCAATATCATCATCATCGTCGTCATCATTGTCGTCTTCATCATCGTCGTCGTCATCATTGTATCTTATCATATCGCTTATAAAGGCTCCAACATGCATGCGTCAGCCGTGGTCACCTAATGGCGGCTCTCCATAGTGCTTCATCTCTGACAGCCTCCCTGTTCAGTCCCTTATCCCTGAGGTCAGACTCTATAACCTCATCCCAGATCTTTTTTGGTCTGTCTCTCACAACCCTCCTCCTGATGCTCACACTCCTCACCTTCCACACACAATTGTCACCCTCCATCCTCTTAACATGCCCAGACCATCTCAATCTACCCCTCCTCATCACAGCATCAGTACGCTCAAGCCCCATTCTTCCTCTCAACTCCTCCATTGTAAACCTAGCCCCCCAGACCTTGCATTCAAGGATGCATTACACATTGATCTAATTGTTGTCGTTTCTGTACATTTGATCTTATGAATATCCTCTTCCTTTACTGCCCAGGTCTCACTACCGTACAGCATTACACTACGAATATCCTCTTCCTTTACTGCCCAGGTCTCACTACCATACAGCATTACACTACGAATATCCTCTTCCTTTACTGCCCAGGTCTCACTACCATACAGCATTACACACCTAACACATGCCACATACAAATATCCTTTAGCAAGGAGGGAGAGCCCTCTCAGTGTCAGGAGAGGCAACAGCTCCCTGAACTTCTACCAACCACTGCTCACTCTAGCCACAGAGCTGCTCCAGCACATAACATGTCTTCCAGATAACAAAACTCTTCCACACAATTGCGAGACTCACCAGCAAGATCAATCCTTTTACTTTCACGCCAGACAGTCTCCACCTGCTCTCCCCAACACACCACACACATGAAATCAGCTTTACTTCTCAGTGTACCTCTAATACCACTACATCCCTTATGCACCCACATATCGCAAGCACTGAGCAAGATGGACTTACTTCCCACGCCCTTGTGGCAAACTGCACATGGCCACACTCCCTCAGCTTTGACATTATCACCATCATAACCATCATTATCATCCAGACCTTTTTTCGTGCATAAAGCTGGATTGAGGTAGGGTCAGAAGAAGAAAAACCTGATGGAAGGAGAAACTAACTAAATGTCTGCCCAGATAAAAGGGGTACACTCACTCACTCACTCATCATACAAGCTCCCAGAATCCTGACTCCACCCCGTGGGCATAAACTTCCACACTGAAGCATCATTTGTCATACAGCTGGTAGTGTTATTATTGTTATTATTATTATTGTTATGGAGAGTGAGAGACTGATGAGGAGAGTGTATGTGAGTGAGGTGGAGGGGGGGAGAGGAGGGGGAGGCCAAGGATGAGATGGAGGGATGGAATGGAAAGGTATATGAGAGAGGGGGGTGTGAGCAGGTAGCAGGGCAGTGAAATGGCGGGGGACAGGGCGACATGGAGGTGATTCGTTTGTGGCCACCCCTTACGGGATAAGGCGTCTGGCAATAGATAGATAGATATCGTTTTCGTTTTTAAAGGCTCCAACATGCTTGCATGTGTCAGCCTTGGTCACCTAATGGCTGCTCTCCACGCTGCACGATCCATTGCAGCCTCCCTGTTCAATCCCTTAACCCTGAGGTCACACTTAATGTCCTCATCCCATGTCTTTCTCAGTCTGCCCGTCATAACCTCACCCCCAATATTAACACTTCTCACCTTCCTCACCCAATTATCATCCCCCATCCTCTCCACATGTCCAAACCATCTCAATCTACCCCTCCTCATCACAACACCAATACACTCCAGTCCCATCCTACCTCTCAACTCTTCCATTGTAAACCCAGCCCCTCCAGGCCTTGGACGCAGGGACGCACTGCACATCCACCTAATCATTGTCATTTCTGTATGTCTGAGCCTGCAAATATCTTCCTCCTTCACTGCCCAAGTCTCACTACCATACAGCATTACACTCCTAACACATGCTGCATACAAAGACCCCTTAGCACGTAGGGAGAGTCCTCTCAATGTCAGGAGAGGCAAGAGCTCCCTGAACTTCTTCCAACCACTTCTCACCCTATCCACAGAGCTGCTCCAGCCCCACCTCCAGCACACAACATGTCTCCCAAATAACAAAACTCTTCCACACACTCAAGAGATTCACCAGCAAGTTCAATCCTTTCACGTCTGACAATCTCCACCTGCTCACCCCGACACACGGTACACATAAAATCAACATTATCTCGCAGTCTACCTTTGATACCACTACATCTCTTATGCACCCATTTATCACACACACCGCACAAGATGGAATTACTTCCCACGCCCTTGTAGAAAACTGCACATGGCCATTCTCCCTCGTCTTTGACAGTACCGCCACCAACCCTAGATATCATCACTTTTGTTTTATCTGCATTTACCCTTAAACCCTTGTTCCCCATACCATCTCTCCTCTTCCTAAACCTTTCCTTCACCTCCCTTTTGTTCTCTGCAATCAACACCAAATCATCAGCATACAACAACTCCCATGGGAGTCCTTTTCTAAAGTCACGTGAGAGGGCTTCAAGTACCATGATAAACAACATGGGACTCAAGACTGACCCCTGATGCACACCAGCATTCACGGAAAACTCATCACTCAAATCTCCATTCACTCTTACCTGGGTGTGAGCACCCACATACACAGCCATAACCACCCTAACCAGCCACTCCTCCAAGCCAAGCTTTCTCATTGCCCACTTCACCACCTCTCTAGGGACTCTGTCAAAGGCCTTTTCCAAATCAACAAAAACAAAATAAAGATCCCTTCTCCTACCAATATATTTTTCCTGAAGCTGTCGAACAATGAATATAGCATCAGTGGTCCCCCTACCTGGCATAAACCCAAATTGCATCTCATCAATATTCACTCTTTCTCTAATCATACCTTCTAAAACTCTCTCCATTACCTTCATTATCTGATGTAAGAGCTTTATACCTCTATAATTTCCTCTTTCCAGGGCATCACCCTTCCCTTTATACACATTTACAATTACACTCTTCAGCCAATCATCTGGGACAACACACTCATAAATAATCCTATTTATCAGGTCAGTGACTAAACTCACCCCTATATCGCCTGAGGCCTTCAACATTTCGGCAGTCAACCCAGACACACCTGCTGCCTTCCCCACCCTCATCCTGCCTATTGCCTCACTCACAGTAGCAGCATCAATCAAAGGCCAAGGGCCAGACACTGGATCTGCTGGCTCCAAACCTTCCCTGTCCCAGTCAAACTCCTCATTCAACAACCGGTTATAATGCTCTCTCCATGCATCTTTAATAACCTCACTGTTCACCACTACCCTTCCTTCATCATTCTTCACACACTGCTCACCTATGATATCCCGATTATCCCTCTTCACCTGACCTGCCACCCTAAATATATTTTTCCTTTCCCCATGATTTAGGTTATCAAGTAATTGTCTCTGTGACTCAGACTTTGCCCTGTATACCTCTCTCCTAGCCCTACGCTTGGCAGCCAAATATTCCTCTTTGCTACCTCCCTTCTTCCATTCCCGGAAAAGCCTTCTTTTCTCCTTAATTGCAGCTTCTACACCCTCATCCCACCACCAGGTTACTTTATGTCTTGGTGGTCCTCTTGTCCAGCCGCATGTTACATCAGTATTGATTATTGTTATTGTTGTTACTATTATTGTTGTTGTTAACCCCTGTCTGTTTGGCTGAGCAGACATGATCACAGATGTAGAGTATTGGCAATAGATAGATAGATAGATAGATAGCTAAATAGATAGTATTGGCCTCTCCTTGTGGTAGACAGCATCTTGACAGGATCAGATCAGGGTGCAGGGAAATATGAGGAGGGTTGGCTCCTGGATGGACGCTGCAGCTGCTTAACACCACCCAGAGTACACAGTGTCGCCATAATTAAGCTGCTCTTCTGCCTCACATCTGGGAGTGTAAATTAGAGGAACTGGTAGATTTGTTGCTGTCTGCCTCACCCTGTTCTTAGGTGATGATGATGATGATAATGATGGGAAGAATGAAGGAAAAAAAAGACAGAGGAGGAAGGAAGGGTATATAAGTGGCAGGTGGTGGTGACCATCATCCACTCACATGATGTAGTGCTGCCTACTTCTTCCTTCACCTTTATCATTCTTTTTCTGTGCCTGCCCTCCTCTCTTCCTATTTCTCCCGCCTTTCCTGTCACTTCTTATTGCTTTTCTTTCCTTTACAGGTGGCTTTACATTGAGTGACAAGCCAAATGGTTTCCTGTAAGCCAGGAAACCATTTACAACGCTGGGTGGTAACCATATAACCAAACCATATGTGCTCCCTACGTGTCAACAAGTGGGATGGCGGAGGGTTAGTGCCCCTCCCCGTAAAACAACTAACTCAAAGCCAAACGGCCACCTCTTACGGGATTATGGCGTTTGGCTATAGATAGATAGATAGACGTAAAACAACTAACTCAAAGACAAATGGCCACCCCTTATGGGACTATGGCATCCGGCTATAGATAGATAGAAAAAAAGAATTCCACAGACTACAGATATACTCTATTCATAAAAAATCCTTAGCAATTGGACTTAAACTGTTTGGGGCTGAGATTTGGTTGAATTAATCTAGGGAAGCAAGTAGCAGAGAGAAGCAGTTTGGCGAATAAAGGAACTCTGTTAATCTTCGTAAACTCTGGAACTGCCTCCCTCTGTCTGTATTTCCTACTTCCTATGATCTCCAGTCTGTCAAACGCAGTGTGTGTCCAGGCATCTCGAAATGAACGGATCTTGAATTTGTCTTTGTTTTGTTTTGTTTTTTCTTGGAAGGAACGGTTTGCGGGCTCCTGGCCTTTGGTTCCTTCTTCCTTGAAAAATAAAAATATATATCTGATCCCCACAGACTCCGGTCACAAATTCGTATTCAAGATGGACGAGCCAAGCCAATCGACCTGCTGGCCCAGTATGTGAGTTCGGACGGCGATGTGAGCGCGGTGGACGTACACGAGCCGTACACACACTTGACAGGCCTGACACTGGTCGACCTTGAGGATTTACTTGAGGATATCAGAGTCTACATGCAACTGGAGAAGGAGGTAAGGTATCAGTATAAGCAGGTGCCTGGTGGGTTAGTTGGTCTGCCTTTATAACCGTGAGATGTGACGTGGAAATAAATGAGAGAGAGGGATAGAAGTGACAGGAAGAGGAGAGGGATTAGGAAAGGGGAGAAGGGGAAGAGGAAAAGTGGGAGGAAAGTAGAGAGGGGAGAGAAGAGAGACAGACAGTTTTGTGGTCTGTCAGTGAGAGGCTTTATAATGAAAGCAGGTGCCTGGTGGGTAGTGGGTAGTGGATGTTGGAGTGGCCCTGGTGAGAGAGGATAGTGTTTGGAAACTCCCTGTACTGTTGTTTGCAGATGATACTGTGTTGTTGAGTGAAGACGAAGGGGAGCTGCAAGGCTTGGTGGATGAGTTTGGGAGAGTGTGTAAGAAACGGAATCTAAAGGTGAATGTAGGGAAGAGTAAAGTGATGATCTTTGAGAGAGGTGAAGTCAGTGAATGTACAGCGAGGTTGGATGGTGAGGAATTGGAAAATGTGAGTACGTTTAAGTACTTGGGTAGTGTGATGAGTAAGGATGGAGGTTTGGAGGGTGAAGTGCTTGAAAGGGTACAGCAGGGAAGAAGGTTGCTGGTTCCTTGAAAGCAGTGATAAGAAACAGGGAAGTGAGCATGGAAGTGAAAAAGTTACTACATGACAGTATTGTGATACCAACTCTAACGTACGGAAGTGAAGCTTGGACGTTGTTGGAAGGACACAAGTCAAGAGTGAGAGCAGTGGAAATGAGTTATTTAAGAGGAGCCTGTGGAGTCACATGGAGAGACAGGCTGGCGAATGAGGATATAAAGGAGCGTTGTGGTGTGGATGTGGATGTGATAGGAAGCGTTAGGAGGAACACACTGAGGTGGTTTGGCCATGTGGAGAGGATGGAGGGTGAAAGACTGACGAAGAGAGTATATGTGAGTGAGGTGGAGGGGGAAAGAGGGAGGGGGAGGCCGAGGATGAGATGGGGGGATGGGGTGGAGAGGTATATGAGAGAGGGGGGTGTGAGCTGGGAGCAGGGGAGTGAAATGGCGGGGGACAGGGCGACTTGGAGGCGATTTGTTTGTGGCCACCCCAAACGGGACTGAGGCGTCTGGCAATAGATAGATAGATAGACCTATCCCTGTGTACACAATACTGGATGGAGAGTGAGAGACTAATGAGGAGAGTGAGGTAGAGGGGGGAGAGGGAGGGGGAGGCCAAGGGTGAGATGGAGGGATGGAGTGGAGAGGTATATGAGAGGGGGTGTGAGCTGGGAACAAGGCAGTGAAATGGTGGGGGCCAGGGTGACATGGAGGCAATTCATTTGTGGCCACCTCTTACGGGATTAAGGCGTCTGGCAATAGATAGATAGATAGATAGATAGACAGACAGATAGACAGAGAGAGGGAGAGATAACAAAACTGCATAATACCAAAAGCACAACGTATGGGATTTATCATACGTGGTACCAGGCAGCTCCATCGTACTTCAATCAGTGGTTTTGTGTCCCCCCCAGGATGAGAATCAGTGGTATTGGACGGACTTAACGATTATTGTGCAAGATGAACTCCGCCGCCTGCGCCATCGCGACACCATCCAGGACGCCACCACACACCGCCAGGGCATCCACGCCGCTGTAGCCTCCGACGTCTCCTCGATATTCCAAAACAAATCCCTGGCCGATCTGAACAAACTGCAGGTCAACATCGAGTCTAAGCTCTCAGGCCCCACCACAGGCCTTGATATTGGGTACTGGGAGTCACTGTTGTCGCAGCTGAAAGGTGAGGAGCCAAGTACCTTCACAGTGAGAGACTAACAAGGAGAGCGTATGTGAGTGAGAGGGATGTGGAAGCTGAGGGGATGGAGAGCAAGAGCAACAAGGAGAGTGTATGTGAGTGAGATGGAGGGGAGGAGTGGGAGGGGGAAGCTGAGGATGAGATGGAAGGATGGAGTGGAGAGGTATATGAGAGAGGGGGATGTAAGGGGGATGGAGAGAGAGACTAACAAGGAGAGTGTATGTGGGTGAGGTGGAGGGGGGGACAAGGAGGGGGAAATTAAGGATGAGATAGTAATTTATTTTTGGATATGGCTGAGTGATATAATTTTGTATGTTATATATGGCATTTGGTTGTAAGAATGATTGAAGTAACACAGATGATGATGGTAAGGTATAATAAGCAAAATAAATCACTTAGGAAGAGGTGTTAGGGAGCTTTCTTAACTATGAGAATACAAAGCCAGTTGTGTATGAGGCTAATGCAAGAGTTAGCCAATACTCCCAGTCCTTCATGTATGCAACAGGTCAACTTTGGAACTGTCTCCCTCTGTCTGTATTTCCTACTGCCTATGACCTCCAGTGCAGGCAGGTAGGTAAGTTAACCAATACTCCCAGTCCTTCATGTATGCAACAGGACAACTCTGGAACTGTCTCCCTCTGTCTGTATTTCCTACTGCCTATGACCTCCAGTGTAGGTAGGTAGGTAGGTAAGTTAACCAATACTCCCAGTCCTTCATGTATGCAACAGGTCAACTCTGGAACTGTCTCCCTCTGTCTGTATTTCCTACTGCCTATGACCTCCAGTCTTTCAAACGCAGTGTGTCCAGGCATCTCAAAATGAATGCATCTTGAATTTGGCTCTCTTGTTTTTGTGTTTTTCTTGGAGGGAACAGTTTGCAGCTCCTGGCCTTGGGTTCCTTCTTCCTTGCATAAAAAAAAAAATAACCGTAGGGGAGGTAACTTTGGCAACTGTTATTATTTAATGTCTTTTTTTTCCAGGATATTGGATGGATATTCTGCCACAAGCTCAAAGGCTTAAGTTACCAAGATCAGCACCACATCTAAGCACCCTATATTGTCTGTCCCTCCTGTACAGATTCGTGTCATTTTCTTTCGTTTATAAAAGTTCCAACACGCTTGCCTATATCAGCCTTAGTCACTTAATGGCGGCTTTCCATGCTGCTCGATCTCTGGCAGCCTCCCTGTTCAGTCCCCCATCCCTGAGGTCACACTCCATGACCTCATCCCTGGTCTCTTGGTCTGCCTTTTACAATCCTTCCCCCAGTGTTCACACTTCTCACTTTCCACACCCAGTTGTCATCCTCCTTCCTCTCCACATGCCCAAACCATCTCAGTCTACCCCTCCTCATCACAACACCAATACACTCCCGTCCCATCCTTCCTCCCAAACCATCTCAATCTATCCCTCCTCATCACAACACCAGTACACTCCAGTCCCATCCTTCCTCCCAAACCATCTCAGTCTATCCCTTCTCATCACAACACCAATACACTCCAGTCCCATCCTTCCTCCCAAACCATCTCAGTCTACCCCTCCTCATCACAGCACCAATACACTCCAGTCCCATCCTTCCTCCCAAACCATCTCAATCTACCCCTCCTCATCACAACACCAATACACTCCAGTCCCATCCTTCCTTTCAACTCTTCCATCGTAAACCCAGCCCCCCCAGGCCTCACACTCAAGGACGCACTGCACATCCACCTAATTATGGCCATTTCTGTCATCTCAATCTTTAAAATATCTTTGTATTTACAGCACATCAGGCAAGAGCAAGATTACGTGAGCGACACAGAGAGAATTTGAGGAAGAAACTCGAGGTGTTGAAGGCAGAACAAGGAGTGAAACAGGAAGAGGATGATAACGATGATGATGATGATGATGGTATTGAAGAGAGAGTGGAGGGTGGTGAGGAGAGTGATGCTAGGAGGTCACCAACACAGGAGAGGGAGGTGGAGGCCGCTGATGAGGAGGGAGGAGAAGCCAGCCAGCCCAAAGTGGAGGAGGGAGAGTCAAGTGGAGGGGAGAGAGAAACGAATGAAGAGTTAGTAATGTCTTTGTATGTTAGTGTTTGTAATGTGGATGTTATAGGGGAAGTGTTATGTATGTAGTAGTAGTAGTAGTAGTAGTAGCAGGAGTAGGAGTATTCAAAGTAGTAGTAGTAGTAGTAGTAGTAGTAATAATAGTAATCGTAGCAGTAACTCCATTAATTAGCTTATACAGACTGGCCATTGATTATCAGGTGTGGTCAGGATTCCAGGAGCTTGGATGATGAGTGAGTGGCAGTGTGGCTCAGTTAATTGGGCAAAGCTGGAGTGGTATTTCAATCTATCCATTTTTTTCTCTCTCTCTGGACCCTATCACACCCTACCTTGGAATGGGAGAGGTGTGGATGATGATGATGATGAGGAGGAGGAGGAGGAGGGTCTAGATGATGATGATGACAGTGATGATTGATGATGATGATGATGAGTGATGTTACCTTTTGCCTCAGGAGTCAGGAGGATGATGAAGATGGTGATGAATGGGACTCGGGGTGTGAGGGGGACTCGGCCATCAACTCGGCCATCTCGGCCTACAACGCCGGCCGCTACTCGCCCCGTCTGCTGCCGGTAAACAAACTGGAGCCTGGGACGGTGGTGGTGGACGAGGGGGAGGACGAGCAGCGGCTGGCGTGGGCCCGGCGTCGCGTCATGGGTGCTGGACAGCCCCTCGAAGCGGAGTTGTCAGCTGAGGAGAAAGTGATGCAACAGGAAGCCCAGCGTGCCATGTCAAAGTGAGCACCAGGTGGCATTGGTCTCTCTCTCTCTCTCTGTTTATCTTTCTGTCTGTCATTCTATATCTATCTCTATCTATCTGTCTATCTCTCTATATCTATCCATCTATCTATCTGTCTGTCTGTCTGGCTGTTATCTATTTATCTGTCCATCTATCTGCCTGTCTCTATTTCAATCTATCTGTCTCTGTCTATCCATCTGTCTATCTAATCTGTCTAACTGTCTGTCTCTGTCTATCTGTCTGTCTGTCAGTCTGTCTATTGCTAGATGCCTTAATCCCATAAGGGGTGGCCACAAACAAATTGCCTCCATGTCACCCTGTCCCCTGCCATTTCACTGCCCTCCCCCCAGCTCACACCCCCCTCTCTCATATACCTCTCCGCTCCATCCATTCTTATATCCCATTCTGCATTTATCATTCATATTAGGTAGCTCCCAAACGCCTCTTCCTCAGTGATTTATTTTTGGATGTGGCTGGTTAATATCCTCTTGTGTGTTATTTATGCAGAGTATGGGCATATTAGAAAGATTTATATATCAGAGAATAGGACAGTAAGGTGTACTAAGAATAAATCACTTAGGAAAAGGTGTTAGGGAGCTTGATTTGACTAGTAACCAAGGAGACTGGATACGTTTACAAACTGGATCGTTAATTTGACTATATTCCTTCTACACCAACTTGGCCCAGATTTTCCTCCTTTTCGCTGTTTATATCACATAGCTCAGTGGCAGAAAAAGATAATGCTATGGCTCTAGGTCCTTCCTGCAGCACTTCTTCGTGACTAGCATCATGTTCTAGTGTCCTCCTACTGCTGCAACTCAACAGTGAAAGAGGGATGGTAATTTTAGGCCAAGTTATAGTGAAAAGAGTATAGGAAATTACAATACAATGCCAGTTGAACATATACTGCTACTTGTAATGTTCATGTACCAATTTCTTGTATTAAATTATATGGAGAGAAAGAGAGAGGGAGATGAGGAAGTAAAGGAGCGTTGTGGTGTGGATGCGGATGTGGAGTTACATGGAGAGACAGACTGACAAATGAGGAAGTGAAGGAGCGTTGTGGTGTGGATGTGGATGTGGAGTTACATGGAGAGACAGACAGACAAATGAGGAAGTGAAGGAGCGTTGTGGTGTGGATGTGGATGTGGAGTTACATGGAGAGACAGACTGACAAATGAGGAAGTGAAGGAGCGTTGTGGTGTGGATGTGGATGTGGAGTTACATGGAGAGACAGACTGACAAATGAGGAAGTGAAGGAGCGTTGTGGTGTGGATGTGGATGTGGAGTTACATGGAGAGACAGACTGACAAATGAGGAAGTGAAGGAGCGTTGTGGTGTGGATGTGGATGTGGAGTTACATGGAGAGACAGACTGACAAATGAGGAAGTGAAGGAGCGTTGTGGTGTGGATGTGGATGTGGAGTTACATGGAGAGACAGGCTGACAAATGAGGAAGTGAAGGAGCGTTGTGGTGTGGATGTGGATGAGAACTCCTGTCATCATCATCATCATCACCATCATCACTATCATCATCATCATCATCACCATCACCATCATCATCATCACCATCATCATCATTACCATCATCATCATCATCACCATCATCATCATCATCATCATCACCTTGCTCCCTCCTAATAACTCCCAGACAGAGGATAGCCATGACAAAAGCGCCTCCATGCCACCCTATCCCCACACCTTTCCCACTTTCTCAAACACCTCTCGTATTTTTCCTACACTTTCTTTAACATAGTGTCCTGTAGATACAAGGTAGGGTAGTGGATGTTGGAGTGGCCCTGGTGAGAGAGGATAGTGTTTGGAAACTCCCTGTACTGTTGTTTGCAGATGATACTGTGTTGTTGAGTGAAGACGAAGGGGAGCTGCAAGGCTTGGTGGATGAGTTTGGGAGAGTGTGTAAGAAACGGAACCTAAAGGTGAATAGTGTATTGCCTGAGACTCTCTCTCTAATACAAAAGACTTATGTGTGGTTATTTTCCCTTCCTTTGCAGCGATGAAGCTCAGTTCAGCGTCGAGGCGAGATTGGATCCACAGCACTTCCTCTGGTCGGATAAGTACAGACCGCGCAAGCCTCGGTACTTCAATCGTGTGCACACTGGCTTTGAATGGAATAAGTACAACCAGACACACTACGACATGGACAATCCTCCACCCAAGATCGTCCAGGGGTACAAATTCAACATCTTCTACCCGGACCTCATCGACAAGGCCAAGACGCCACAGTACGAACTCATCCCATGCACCGACAACAAAGACTTTGCCATACTTAAATTCACTGCCGGCCCCCCCTACGAATCCATTGCCTTTAAAATCGTGAATCGTGAATGGGAATATTCGTACAAGAGGGGATTCAGGTGCCAGTTCCACAATAATATCTTTCAGTTGTGGTTCCACTTCAAGCGTTACAGATACAGACGATGATGTGTGAGGCATTCCATACTGATAAGAGAATTGTTCCTTTTTAAATATATGATGGTGTAGAAGATTTGTTTTCTCTCCCTAACCCTAACCCTCACTCCCCTCCTCTACTCTCCTCCTTTCCTTCTCTTCCCTACCTTTCCTTCCTTCCCCTTCCCTTCCCTTCCCTTCCCTTCCCTTCCCTTCCCTTCTCTTCCCTTCCCTCACGTCTCCTCTCGTCTCACTCTCTCTCTCTCTCTCTCTCTCTCTCTCAACATTCTTTAAGATCCTGTTTTAAGAATATTTTGATGTTTAATTATGAACCTCCATCTTATTCTTGTCAGTATTTTTTTTGTTTTTTTTCTCCCTATGATACCTATCGAACCCCAGTTTCTACAGACAAAATCTTGGGTACCATTTACAGATAAAACCCACATCTATTACCCATTTCACTTTGGGCTAAATATCTCATTAGATTTCCTCTAAAATGCCACATTTAAAAAAGTGACCCATTTTTACCCATTTCCCTGTGAAGGTATGGTGATGAGACCCAGCTCACGGGATAGAGCAGTAAAAAATGGGGTAGGTTGATTAAACGTCCGTCGCCGTGGCTCAGTTTTGCTCTAAAATGCACCGTTTTCGAGATATTTGCACTTTTGTGTTTTCAATGCCAGGCTCGTCCTCCTGGGCCACAGATTTTAAGCCTGGTAGATGGCGCCTCCAGTATCTTACTTGCACTACAGCAGCAACCACTGCCTCCCACACTGCCAACCCATTCTTCCTCCTGTGCCAACCTCTTCCCCTACCAGTGTCATCCTCCTGCTCTACCAGTGCCAACCTCTTCCTGTGCCAGTGCCAGTGCCAACCTCTTCCTGTGCCAGTGCCAGTGCCAACCTCTTCCTGTGCCAGTGCCAGTGCCAACCTCTTCCTGTGCCAGTGCCAGTGCCAACTTCTTCCCTCTCCAGTGTCAACTCCATCCTCCTTCATTGCAGTATGTGTGTGTGTGTGTGGGGGGGGGGGTTGATACGTGGTGTGTGTGAAGGGGTGGTGGTGGTGGGTGGATGATTTGATTTGGTTGCAGTGTGTGTGTGTGTGTGTGTGTGCCAGGGATCGAGTCCTGGAGGTGGACAGATGTTTTTATTTAGAAGAAAGGAGAGAGAGGGGTGCCATTATTGCAGTGTTCAGGGCCATGATGGGAGTAGATAAAACTGACAGAAAAGATCTGTTTGTATGGGATGGAAGACTAACAAGAAGACATGGAATGAAACTTAAAAAGCCAAGTTGCTTGAAGGATATCAAGAAATATATTTTCCATATAGATGTATAGATCTGTGCAATAGCCTGGACAAAGAGATGGTCCAGTCTAAAAACTTAAACGAGTTCAAAGCAAAATTTGACTTATTGAAAAACAGAGACGATACTCCACGAGCGTAGCTCATTTCCTGTATATCACAACTAGGTACACACACACACACACACACACACACACACACACACACAATACTCTCTAATGTAACTTGCTGGTGGGGAATTGTGTGTATGTAACTGTGGTGGTGTGGGAGGTTGCCATGGTAACACACAGGCACCTCGCACCACACACACACACACACACACACACACACACACACACACACACACACACACACACACACACACACACACACACACACACACACACACACACACACACACACACACACACACACACACACAATTTATTTTTGGGTAGGGCTGGTAAAGAGACCTGTATGATCATGAGAGTTAATAGAGACAGTATTAACACACTTATAGCAGTATGACTCACTTTCAGCTGAATGCTATCGCCAAGCAGTACCTGGAATAAAATACTAGAGTTGCCCCTACTATGAGAGGGCCCGGGTACCATCTAGTGGTCGTAAAAGTAGCTGGACATGTTTCTCGTCTTGGTAGGCGTCGCTACTTGGCTACTTTTGCTAGTGGCCGTATGACAGTGGAAGGACGAGGGTGTGTGTGTGTGTTGCTGTTGCATCATTCCCCTGAGGTAAGTGTTGGCTATTTGCTGTTTTTAGCCATTAAGGTGACTACATTAGGACACAAGGATATCGCACTGACAGCCAGGAAGTATCATGGCCCAAAGAAATATTACCTATGAGGCTACTAGACGTAATTCTGATGAGACAAGGGGGCTGTTGGTGTGAGGGAGATGGAGGCCTTGTACCGCCTCAATCTTGGTGTCTCAGACCAGTGAAATAGCAGTGTGAGTGTCATCCTGTTGTTTCTCGTGCCGATCAGACTGGTGGACTAGGTTTGCCTGCCCCTTTGTTCCTGTACACCCAACAGTACAGTTTGGGACCTGAATGTATACTGATAAGTGCGATTCAGATATGAGAGGGACAATGTGATGGAAAAAAAAAAATATTGTTTGTAAATTTTTTTGTCCTGAAGCTCGCGCGCACACGCACACACACACACACACACACACACACACACACACACACACACACACGTACTGTATATTGTGGTGTTGTTCCTTCATTTTACCAAGGCCGAGATAGTCGTCTTTTTTGCAGCTTATTTCCCGTAGTTCTGTGAATGAATTAAACTTACAGCTCTACATCATTTCTATACCATTCTTCGTGACTAGCACCGTTCTAGTGTTAACCCCTTGTCACAGCGGTTTATTTAAGGAAGAGATTGCAATTTTACGCCAAGTTAGAGTGACCAGGATATAGTAGTGATGCTGCAACACACATATATTTGTCCTCTTGTTTACAGGTCAGTCCACACGCAGTCCTTAGGTCACGTCTTCCACAGAACATGTAAAACATGGACAGCCAGCGTAACTAAATGGCAGACCAGAGATGGAGTGAGAGGATGAGGCACACAGGGAACAAGATAGAGATGATACTCGTAGATCCACCGAGCTGGGACGGAACAAGATAACAACCAAAGGATCGGAGTGGAGACAGGTGAGAGGGGTCCTTATCCTGCAGTGGTGTGTCACAGGCTGATGATGATGATGATGATAATGATGATGATGATGATGATGATGATGATGAAGACGGATGTTGCTGCTGCTGCTGCTGATGATGATGATGATGATGATGATGTTGATGCAAACTCTAGAATATGGTTAGATGATAGTGATGTGTTTTATGATAATGGTGATGATATTGATATAACTTCAGTACTACATTTTTAACAGCGTTGGGCTGGTGATGACATGCTGCTGCTGCTGACGATGATGATGATGATGATGACGACGAGGAAGATGATGATGGTGACGATTACGACTACGAAGATGACGAAGACGACGATGATCTTCAAGTCACTGGCTGAGTCACATCTTCCTTTCCTTTTCGTTTAACCTCAAATGTTTTGGTGACTGGGAGTGTGTGTGTGTGTGTGTGTGTGTGTGTGTGTGTGTGTGTGTGTGTGTGTGTGTGTGTGTGTGTGTGCTTCCTTCTGTTCGTGTATGTATATCTTGGTTGATGATACAATAGTTATTCAAATGGCAGAATTATTTTCACACATTCACTCTTTAATTTCAAGGGTAAATATTAGGCCAAGAATATAGGACCTTTTACCTATACAATTACGAGACACTTACGCAGTATTCTGAAAAGCTTATTACATCCCATAGATCACATAACAGGGTTTCCTAAGTCACTGATCACCGTCTCTTTATGTATCGTTAGGAAGTGGATGAATATGAGAGAAGTAATACATATACAGTATTTTGGTCTTTATTTAAATGGAAGAATTAACCTCACAGAATTATGCTCTTTTAATTTTAAGGATACAACACATGATTTTCTACATTTTATCACAGTAGCTCTAGGACCGGCCCTGACCGTCTGCTTCTCACTAACCATTTTCGGATGAGAGGTGTTGTACTCATATAGGCTTTAGTGATTATAGTGAAGCCAAGTTACGTTCTACCAGTCCCACACATTAAGTCACACACCATCACCCTCTCACACCACACCATACCATACCACCCTCCCACACAGTATCACACCACACCATACCAATCTCTCACACTACACGACACGAAATCACACTCCCACACCACACCACAAAAAATCCTCCTCCGACACCACACCACACCACACCACGCCACACTACACAAAATATAACCACCCTCCCACACCACACCACACCACACAAAACCACCCTCCCACACCACACCAAACCACAAAAAATACTCCTCTCATACCACACCACACCACACCACACGAAATTACCCTCCCACACCACACCACACCTCACCACACAACCCTCCCCACATCACACCACACCACACCAAGGAGACTAACCTAAGGGGCCTGAAGCTCCCGCATCTAGTAATTCTGATATTGTTTCCAGGTAACTCCACACACACACCTCAGGTCACGTCTTTCACAGACGAGATAACAGAAGGACAGCGAGCGTAACTGAATGGCAAGCCAGAGATGGAGTGAGAAGAAGAGGTGCACAGAGAACAAGATGGAGAGATGATATGATGCAGATCTACCGAGCAAGGACGGAACTGGCTAACAATCAATGGATCAGAGTGGAGAAAGGTGAGAGGGTCCTTATCATGCAGTGGTGTGTCACAGGCTGATGGTGATGATATTGATGGTGATAATGATGTTGATGCTGATGGTGGTGATGCTTTAACATCTCAACGTATGAGGTTACAGAATGCACAGTGAGGCTGCATAGCCAGGAAATGGAAGAATATGAGTGCATTTAAGTATTTATGTAATGTGATGAATAAGGATGGAAGATTAGAGGATGAAGTGACTGGAATGATGCGTCAGGGAGGGAGGGTTGCTTGTTCTCTAAAAAGCAGTGATTAGGAAGAGGGAACTGAGGATGAAAGTGTTAAAAAAGGGCACTGCATGCTGTGATTCCCACTTTAAAGTATGGAAGTGAAGCTTGGATCTTGTTGGAAGGACACAAGTCAAGAGTGAGAGCGGTGGAAATGAGCTACTTGAGAGGAGCATGTGGAGTTTCATAGAGAGACAGACAGACAAATGGGCAGATGAAGGAGCGTTGTGATGCCGATGTGGATGAGACTGAAAGCGTTAAGAGAAATACTTCGAGATGGTTTGGCCATGTGGAGAGGATGACGAATAAGAGAATGACGAATAAGAGAATGACTAGAAGAGTGCACATGAGTTAGCTGGAAGGGTAGAGGGGGATGGGGAGACCGACGATGAGATGGAGGGAAAGAGTAGAAACATATGACTGGGATACCCGGTACTTGAGCTAAATGGTAGAGGACAGTACATCATGAAGGCGATTTGCTTGTGGTCACCCGTTACGGGATTAAGGCGTCTGGCTATAGATAAACAGATATAGATAGATAGATAGGTAGGTGATGATGATAATATGATAATGATGATGATGATGACGACAGCTATGATGATGATGATTATGATGATGATGATATTGATGATGATTTTTGTCGGCAGGTGGAAGGACGAAACAGCAGGAACTCTACCATCGGTCCAAGCATCCACGATTCCACATCCACCCATCCATCCATCCATCCATCCATCCATCCATCCATCCATCTCTCTTGATGTTAAAAGCTAAGTCTAATTAACTTAAGTAGTATCAATTGCTTCTTCATAAGCTTTCCAGCTGTCTGAACAGATCTGCGTAGCTTTAAAATCTTCTAGAATAACTCGGTTCTGGTGCTCAGTTTGGTACTTTTATTTTCCTTTTATCAGAACTGGCGCGGCAGATTTTGAGAAAAGTCCCTCAAGTAACTCCTGTTATTTTTTTTACTAGGTTTCTAATGATGTCCATAGATCCGTTGTTGCTTTAACAGTTTCCTAGACAACACAGTCTTGGCGCTGTTCTCTGCCACCCTATTATACCATGTCATATAGTGTTCTCGCTCGCTGGCTTTGTTCGCTCGCTCGGTTGAACAATAAATCACTGAAGAAAAGGTGGTATAAAGCCCCCTAAGCCGCCACAGTATTATAACCCTCGGTATGCAGTTCGTTCCCTGTGGCCTTGTAACTTTGTGTACCCGAAGCGCTTACAAAATAACTTGCAATAATTTTCCTTTCGTAACTATACTCGTTTCACTTTAACTTGGCCTGAGTTGTTGTTGTTGTTCTTGTTACATCTTAGGCTCCTCTGGATGTGAACCCAGTGTTATGTTGAAGGACTGTCTGTGTTGTGGTGGTGTGGTGCAGGAAGTGAGTGGGTGTGCTGTGGTGTGGGGGTGCCACTTTGCAGTATGAGCACAGGGGATTGTATGTGTGTTATATTTTGTGTTAGTATTGTAGCAGGGAAGGTTGGTGTACTCGTGTCTCTGGGTTCGGTAGTGTCTGAAGGGTGTATGGCTGGTGGTGGCACATGAAGGATGCTGTTTGGTAGAAAGTTTTGGCTGGCTGGGGTGTCTGTGTGTTTATGTATGTGTTTGGTAGAAAGTTTTGGCTGGCTGGGGTGTCTGTGTGTTTATGTATGTGTTTGGTATAGAAAGTTTTGGCTGGCTGGGGTGTGTGTGTGTTTATGTATGTGTTTGGTATAGAAAGTTTTGGCTGGCTGGGGTGTCTGTGTGTTTATGTATGTGTTTGGTATAGAAAGTTTTGGCTGGCTGGGGTGTCTGTGTGTTTATGTATGTGTTTGGTATAGAAAGGTGTCAGTTTTTATGGCTGGCTGGGGTGTCAGTGTGTTTATGTATGTGTTTGGCAGAAAGTTTTGGCTGCCTGGGGTGTTTGTGAGTTTGTGAATGTGTCTGGGAAGTGTAGAGTCGGGTGGAGGAGGGGATATGTTGCAAAGATACTCTGTGTAGTGTTGGGCGGTTGTTCGATTTTGTTTCTTTGTGGAGAGGATGATGCAACATAAGGTTACAAAGGTGGGACGGATCTTGAGCTGAAGTGATGAACTGTGTGCCTCTCATATTCACTTGGTCTCTGACTGAAATTAGTTATGTTTCTTGGTGTAGGCTGTCAGTACTTGTGGTCTTAGTGTCTTCTGCTATCAAGGTATTGTTTTCTGTTCTTTAAAGCTTCTTCGAGTTTGTGGTGGGTAAGATTAGGGCTCAGCTTGTGCGGCAGTAATTCACGGTTGTTTTAATGTATTACTTATAAGTGGAGGATGGAGTTGGAATGTATATGAGAGAGGGTGTGTGTGAATTAGGAGGAGTTGATGCATAATGACAGGGGACAGGGTGGCATAGAGGCGACTTGTCTGTGGCCACCTCTTACGGGATTAAGGCGTCTGGCTATAGATAGATGGATTGACAGATAGCTCATACGGTTTGCCGAGTAGTAGCGATAGTTACGAGTATCACTAGAATAAGATGCTAGTTACGAATGAGTGCCGTGGAAAGGATGTAGAGCTGTAATATGGGCTGTTTCTGCTACTGATCTGCGTGACATTCTCGTATGCTTTAAATGAAACTCTGTGCCAAGTTAAAGTGAAAGGCGTGTATGTTTGTGTAGGAGGAACAAGAGACAAGGAGGTATTCTGTGGCCCGTTTTCTTTGTGCTTCCTACAAGACACAGTAATAGTTATGACGGGGCATTGATGGCAAGTTTGTGGGTCAGCACACACTTACGGCCTCTCATTATACAAGGTGGTCCATATATTACGCCACCCAGTTCTTGTGTGTTGCGGGCACGGCTCAGTGAACATTACCAGTGTCTATCCTGCATCATTATCTACTTCCCACAACCCTCTTCAGGCTTAGCTTTATAATATAGGCTTTAATTTAGGTCCATTGATTGCATGGTGGAGAATTCCCATAACCTTCTTTATGCTTAGCTGTATATCATTGTATTGTATAATCTTTTATGTCCACTGATCACACGGCTGCGCAGTAATTTGGTGAAGCGATCAGAATGTCTTAGCTCATCACAAAAGCCGTCCCCACAACGCACAAGACTGCAGAGCGCAATATACTTATCACCTATATTAAGTCAAAGCCACAGTTAAAAAGGTAATGAAACAAGACAGAAAATTTAAGTTTTCATTATTAATACTTCAGTACAAAATACATTAACAGAGACAGCAATATAAAATATGCATTCAAAAGTAGCATTTGTCCACAGAACATCCTGGACTTGCAAGGCAGATCACACCATCACCACCAGGCTTCTCTCGGCAGGTCAGGGCAGATCACCAGCAGCAGCAGCAAGTCATCTCACGGCTGGGCAAGACACGACACCCTGCCGCCGCCGCCGCCGCCGCCACCACCACCACCACACCACCAGGCATCTCAGAGTAGGGGAAGACACCACACCACCGTCAGGCTTCTCACGGCAGGGCAGACCAAACTTCAGCAGGGTATGACCAGTGTGGCAAGGAAGCAGCAACAAGGCAGCAGACTCCAGCATGACCTGTGGACCAGATGTGTATTAGTTCAAATCAGTGTTAGCTTTAGTTATTTAATCTTCTATCTATCTCTATCTATTGCCAGATGCCTCAATCCCGTTTGGGGTGGCCACAAACAAATCGCCTCCAAGTCGCCCTGTCCCCCGCCATTTCACTGCCCTGTTCCCAACTCACACCCCCCTCTCTCATATACCTCTCCACCCCATCCCTCCATCTCATCCTCGGCCTCCCCTTCCCTCTTCCCCCCTCCACCTCACTCACATACATTCTCTTCGTCAGTCTTTCACTCTCCATCCTCTCCACATGGCCAAACCACCTCAGTGTGTTCTCCTAACGCTTCCTATCACATCCACATCCACACCACAACTCTCCTTTATATCCTCATTCGTCAGCCTGTCTCTCCCTGTGACTCCACAGGCTCCTCTTAAATAACTCATTTCCACTGCTCTCACTCTTGACTTGTGTCCTTCCAACAACGTCCAAGCTTCACTTACATACGTTAGAGTTGGTATCACAATACTGTCATGTAGTAACTTTTTCACTTCCATGCTCACTTCCCTGTTTCTTATCACTGCTTTCAAAGAACCAGCAACCTTTCTTCCCTGCTGTACCCTTTCAAGCACTTCACCCTCCAAACCACCATCCTTACTCATCACACTACCCAAGTACTTAAACGTACTCACATTTTCCAGTTCCTCACCATCCAACCACGCTGTACATTCACTGACTTCACCTCTCTCAAAGACCATCACTTTACTCTTCCCTACATTCACCTTTAGATTCCGTTTCTTACACACTCTCCCAGACTCATCCACCAAGCCTTGCAGCTCCCCTTCGTCTTCACTCAACAACACAGTATCATTTGCAAACAACAGTACAGGGAGTTTCCAAACACTATCCTCTCTCACCAGGGCCACTCCAACATCCACTACCCTACCTTGTACCTCTTTTATTACCCCATCCATATACAGATTGAACAACCATGGAGACATGACACATCCCTGTTTCAACCCAACCTTCAAAGCGTGGACTCATTAGACTGCTCAGATTCTGTTGGGAATGGCACACAGTTAGGGAATTATATCACCAATATTTTATCCAAATTTCCCATACAGGGTGTTGCATGAAATGTTTGACAAACTTCAGAAAGTTGTTCTTGGGGCAATTTTGAGTTAAGAATTGCTGCATCAACCTGGGCTAATTTCTCGTCTATTATGCTCAGGTTCTGTAGGGAATGGCAGCAGATTAGAGACTGGTATCGCAAAATTTTATCCCCTGCCACCACCACCAGGCCGTTTATTTTTAAATCCCCTTGTAAAACTGTAGAGATATATCGGCAGGACAGTAAATAGTGATCCTACTCTGGTACTCTGTATGGAATTTCAGAGAGAGATGATGATGCCACTGATTCATGGGGTTATCTTTAATTTAACAAGAAACACTTTACTTACCTCTCTATTCAGTTTGCACGAAAATTAATGTTTAAAAGACTGATAGTATATTCACGAAATTCTCTTCTTAAAATTTAATAAGTAAATGTTTAATTTGAAGTGTGACGTCACTGGTGCATTATAGGAGCAACGTTGAGAGATGCTGGAGATGAGTGAAGATTTTATTCTTTACGGTGTTAGTCTACTTCTTATTATGGTAATTCTTATGCCCATGTGTTTATCAGTGTTTGCTGTCATTATCGAGAGGTGTAGTCGGCTGATGTAAGTTGTAATTATTAGCTATAAGGATGATATACGGCGGTGTGTATCTCCAGGTGACCAAGATGTCCCTTTAAACTCGAGTAAGCAGTGCTACTTAAATCCCCCGATATTCACACCATCTGTTTAGGTTTTAAGGTGGAATGTGATCCTGTACATGGGCAGGCATAGTAGGTTAACAGGATTAAAATACAATACCAGATGCAAAGACCCATGGATTAAGTATTTTATTTCAGTTTTTTCTCCTTCATTCTTTCCTCTTCCTTCTGCCTGTGGGTCACTTTACACTCCCTCTTCTGTCTTTCTTTCCTTCATTCTTTCCTCTTCCTTCTGCCTGTGGGTGACTTTACACTCCCTCTTCTGTCTTTCTTTCCTTCATTCTTTCCTCTTCCTTCTGCCTGTGGGTCACTTTACACTCCCTCTTCTGTCTTTCTTTCCTTCATTCTTTCCTCTTCCTTCTGCCTGTGGGTGACTTTACACTCCCTCTTCTGTCTTTCTTTCCTTCATTCTTTCCTCTTCCTTCTGCCTGTGGGTCACTTTACACTCCCAATTCTGTCTTGCATTCCTTCATTCTTTCCTCTTCCTTCTGCCTGTGGGTCACTTTACACTCCCTCTTCTGTCTTTCTTTCCTTCATTCTTTCCTCTTCCTTCTGCCTGTGGGTCACTTTACACTCCCTCTTCTGTCTTTCTTTCCTTCATTCTTTCCTCTTCCTTCTGCCTGTGGGTCACTTTACACTCCCTCTTCTGTCTTTCTTTCCTTCATTCTTTCCTCTTCCTTCTGCCTGTGGGTCACTTTACACTCCCTCTTCTGTCTTTCTTTCCTTCATTCTTTCCTCTTCCTTCTGCCTGTGGGTCACTTTACACTCCCTCTTCTGTCTTTCTTTCATTCTTTCCTCTTCCTTCTGCCTGTGGGTCACTTTACACTCCCAATTCTGTCTTTCTTTCCTTCATTCTTTCCTCTTCCTTCTGCCTGTGGGTGACTTTACACTCCCTCTTCTGTCTTTCTTTCCTTCATTCTTTCCTCTTCCTTCTGCCTGTGGGTGACTTTGCACTGAGTGACAAGCCAAATGGTTTCCTGTACACCAGGAAACCATTTACTACGCTGGGTGGTAACCATATAACCAAATTTTGGCACCTGGTGGTTTAGTGGGTAATTATTGTGCTCCAGTCGGATTGAGCCGGTGAAGGTTCATATCCAAGCGATGGTTGGGGTTTATTGCTCACATAATGCCACTCAGGGATGAGTGAGGTTGGTCACTCTCATCTTAAATGTCAGGACCAACTGCCTAGCCCCGGGCTCCTACGCGCCTCATGGGGCAACGTAGGATTGGATGATGGATGGGTGGATGGATTTCAGTTTTAACCACACACTTGAAAGATGAACTGATTTTATTCATGCTTCCTTCAGATGATATTCAGCATGGGAGAGACTTTGAACTGGAGGGGTTATATCGTATCATTTATGAAGGTTCCAACATGCTTGCATGCATTGGCTTTGGTCACCTAATGGCGACTTTCCATGCTGCTCGATTGCAGTAGCTCAGTAGTAGCGCTTGCTCTTCACAGCCATAAAGTTGACAGTTCGAGCCCCCACCAGGGTAGCGTATACGAGGTCTCTCCTTGCCCTTCAGAGCTATGTGGTCCATTGGTCCTAGCTGGTTGGTATTAGTCCTCTGGCAACCTCTGTGATCAGCCTCCTATCCCTGATGTCACACTCTATGACCTTGTTCCAAGCCATTTTCTGTGTCCAGTTGCCATCCTCCATCCTTTCAACATGCCCCATCATTCAATCTACCCCTTCTTATTACAGCACCGATACAATACTCTTCAGTCCTGTTCTTCCTCCATTAATCCCTTTAATACAGTACTATATGTCTGTCTCAAGTTAGATATGATGGTCTGGTGGTAGAAATAGATAGTAAAATGAGAATATAACTACATCTTTTGGATTACAGGGCACAAACTGCTCCAATGATTAGCCTTTATTCTTGCTAATTTAAGACTGTTATTCAGCTTGGGTAAGACTTTTCAAACTGGAAGGGTCACATTACAACCTTCAGGAACCTGTTCAGTAGGAAAGTAATTAAAGGTTGATAGGAGAGCTTTTGGACTGAAGGGGTTAGGGACATGGTTCATTAAGCCATTCTTGTTACCTTTAAACTATGTTAATCAGCATAGGAGAGACTTTTCAAACTTAGAGTCCCATATGACATTCTTTAACATGTGTAGGAGAGACACTGGATAAAGCCTGATTGGAGATATAGTATATTGAACTGGAAGGACTGCATACCTTACATCCTTCATTAACCATTGCTGCTACCTTTAAATAAGAATTATCATACTGAAGGTAATTACTAGCAGCCTTCATTAACATATTACTGTACTGTAATTAGGAGAGAGGTTTCATAAGTTGATTGGAAGTCAGGAGACAGCAGGAATATACCATTACTGTTGAGGGGGATGAATTTGTGTGTAGGCTATGATATAGGAAGCATATCTCAGAATATGGATGTACAAGGTTAATCATATCTTGTATAGTACTTACACTTTCAGATTTGATAGCTTTTCCTTTTGTAATCTTTACTGAATGATGCAATCAGTTCATGATTACACATTATATAATCTCAGACTTCATCTGTGTCATTGTAGTTGGCTCACCTTGACAAATTTTAGTCCTTCTGCTGCTTAGTTCCTGTATCTAAGTGGCAGAATAAGACAGTATTATGGTTTTGCATCCTCCCCATAGATCTTCATTGTGATTTGCATGATAATCTAGTCTTTATCTCTAGAAACAGCTCAGCATTCAAGGTGGAGAGATGCCAGGTTTTTGTCAGTTTAGGGTGGACATGTAGTCTATATGGTTTGTCTTTATTGTTTTATGTATTCATTATCATTATTATTTTTTACTGTGGATCAAATTTAGCGATTCATCTCTTCCGTTTATAAACCGGTACAACAAATAGGCTTTCATTCTCAGTTCTCACAGAAGGTACGACCACTGAGTACTGTACTGTCTTCCTGTGCAGTGTATATTTTGTCATTTGTACTCTCATTATAAGTTTCATTAAAGAATTTGTATCATATGTTTAGTTTCTGTGTCACTCAGTGTGTTAAGTTTATGTAATATATGGTTAATCGTTTAAGTCCTGCCGTTGGTTAGCAGTTAAGTTGCAGTTTTTACTTTCTCCCTTTATATAAGTAGCAACTGCTCTATATTCTTTCCATATCACTTGTTCATGATTAGCATTAAACTGCAGGCTTAGGTATTCCAAGTAGCTCAGGAAATTTCGAGATATCTCCTCCTAAAGCGACATTAATAGGTACATGACAATTTAGTTTAGTCTGTGCATGTTGTTCAATTTCCCATTTTTTGTAACATGTAAAGAAATAAAATACAGTAGAAGTTTTAGCCGGTAGCCTAATGGGGGCGCGGTGGCATGGTCAGTATGGTGCTGGCCTGCTGATCAGGAGGACCCGGGTTCAAGTCCCGGTGTGATAGAGGTTTCTTTAAAATGTGGCTGAGGGAAGTTTGCGTAGCAGGCTTTCCTTAAAACCACAAGGCCCCATACTTACACTTCAGCTCACACACACCAAGACACTTACACACACTACCACATACACACACTACTACATACATACACACATCAAGACACACACACACACGAAGACACGTACATAGCCACAGCCACCTTCACACAGTAGATACACCACACACACACACAGAGGGTGGGACAGACACACCACAGGCAGACAGAGAGGGGGTATATACAAAACACAGGGAGTGAGAGAGGAGGGGGTTTTATTAAAAAGTCCAATTTTGGTATACCTCCTGTGGCAAAATTGATATAGCCCCCCCTTTAATATTTTTTGGATATTTTCATTTAGTGCCCCCCAGGCCCCAGACCCACTCGGCTGAACCAAATTGTCTGGCGTCAGCTGGAACATGATATACCAGAGTTATGCCGGTCATGTGGGGGTTAATGGTGACAGTGTAGTAACTGTCAGGCTCCTATGACTCACTCAGCCGAACAAAATCGTCTGTCAGCTGGAATGGAATACTAGAGTTGTCCCAAGCACCAGAGGGTTAAGAATCTTAACCCCCTGAGTGATGCTCGGGACAACTCTAGTACCCCATTTCAGCTGACTCAGACGATTTTATTCGACTGAGTGAGTCATAGGAGCCTGACAGTGTCAATACCGTCACCATTAACCCCCTCACGACCGACATAACTCTAGCATCATGTTCCAGCTGACGCCAGACAATTTGGTTCAGCCGAGAGAGGATCCTAGGATCCTGAGAGACACTATAACATCACAAACAAAATACAAAATGCCTTCCCTCCATCTTGAACGTACTATAATTCATTTACATTAAGTAAGCTCGTATTTTCGTATTTTTGCAGCTTATTTCACGTATCTTAGTTAAAAGAAAAAATACTACGAGCCGGTGAGTAAAACCCACACTTGTAGACGAAGAATATAATTACCAAACAGTTTCGGTGGACACTGCCACCATCTTCAGTGGTCAAGATAGTGAGAGGGAGTGACATACTGACACTACAAGGGTTCCTTTTTATGCGTGTGTGTGTGTGGAAGGGTGGGGTAAAGGTGAGGTGGGGTGGGGTAGATTGTAATCGGGGATTAACCCACGGGGGATTTTGGGGGGGACATTACCGGACAGGTCAGGTGTAATTCCTATCTGACCTGTCCGGTAATGTCCCCCCAAAATCCCCCTTGGGTTAATCCCCTCACAATCTACTCCCACCCCCACCTCACCTTACCCCACCCTTCCACACACACAGGCATAAAAAGGAACCCTTGTATAATCAGTATGTCACTCCCTCTCACTATCTTGACCACTGAAGATGGTGGCAGTGTCCACCGAAACTGTTTGGTAATTATATTCTTCGTCTACAAGTGTGGGTTTTATTCACCGTCTTTGATTATCACGCAAGAATGATTCATCCAGCCAATACTACGAGCTCTGTATCTTTTCATAGCCCTTCTTCGTGACTAGCATTGTATTCTAGTTATCTATAGTTACAACTGAGCATTCAAGTTGGAGGGATCACAACTTTAAGCAATTACAGTAAACAAACAAACAAAAAGCAAGTGTCGTCCTCTTGACCTCTCGTCTTCGCAGGAATGCAGCGGTGGCGCCATCTTGTGCGTGGAATGCGTGAAGTGCAGGCTCTTGAGTGGAAGGAGCACGGAGCCACAGGAGACTTAATAATATTCGCTAGTCAGCCAGTCTAGAAGCCTGGGACATTTGCCTGAAATAATAATAATAATAATAATAGAAATAACAACAAAACCAGTCATATACATAATTCAATATCTTAGTCACTCGATCTGTCCATTCCGCCCCTTCAGTACGAGGACGCATTTCTGTAAGCTATTTTTTCTAACATGGGAGGTTCGATACGTTTGATTAAGCCTATCCATAAGACTCCTAAAGCTGAGTAAATGCCTCTGAAAGTTGCAAAATATAAAATATAAAACGTCTATATGATATAAAAACCTTTGTTCACCTCCGGGACTCGATCTGTGGCGCCTAGAACAAGTGCTGACGTCATATTTACACTTTGCTACCTTTAGACGATTTCCTGGAGCTTAAAGAAGCCCTCTCGGGATGATGGGACAGACACAATAACCCCTTCAGACAGAGAATGACTTAGTTACTTTGTTCTAGGTAACCGAACGATTTTATTCAGCTTAGGAGATCCCCTCGTAGTGAAGGGGTTGATGGTGACTCTATCTAACCCCTCCAGTACGAAATTTCTCTCCAGAGTTGAAGAAAATCGTCTGGAGGAAGAAAGATGAATATGGAAAAAAGTGTTAATGTGGACAATGAGTTAGATAAGACTGGTTTGGTTAAGGTAGGGTAGGGATGGGACGGTTGTGGCAGGGTGGGGTAGCGTTGGGTCGGTTATGGCAGGGTGGGTTAAGGTTGGGTTAGTTTTGGCAGGGCGGCGTAGGATTGGGCCGGTTTTGGCAGGGTGGGGTAGGACTGGGTCGGTTATGGCAGGGTGTGGTAGGAATGGTTCGGTTTTGGCAGGGTGGGGTAGCGTTGGGTCGGTTTTGGCCGGGTGGGGTAGGATTGAGTTTTTTTGGGCAGGGTGGGGTAAGGTTGGGTCGGTTTTGGCATGGTGGGGTAGGGTTGGATCGGTTTTGGTAGGGTGGGGCAGGGTTGGGTCGGTTTTGGCAGGGTGGGGTAGGACTGGGTCAGTTTTGTCAGGGTGGGGTAGGACTGGGTCAGTTTTGTCAGGGTAAGGTAGGATTGTGTCATTTATGACAGAGTATAGAATAGGTTTTGGTTGGTTTTGGCAGCGTGGGTTGGGATTTGGTCGGTTTTGGCAGAGTGGGGTTTGATTGGGTCGGTTTTGGCAGGGTGGGGTAGGATTGGGTCGGTTTTTGCAGGGTGAGGTAGGATTGGGTCGGTTTTGGCAGAGTGGGGTTTGATTGGGTCGGTTTTGGCAGGGTGGGGTTTGATTGGGTCGGTTTTGGCAGGGTGGGGTTTGATTGGGTCGGTTTTGGCAGGGTGGGGTTTGATTGGGTCGGTTTTGGCAGGGTGGGGTTTGATTGGGTCGGTTTTGGCAGGGTGAGGTAGGATTGGGTTGGTTTTGGCAGGGTGGGGTAGGATTGGGTCGGTTTTGGCAGGGTAGGGTAGGGTTGGGTCGGTTTTGGCAGGGTGGGGTAGGATTGGGTTGGTTTTGGCAGGGTAGGGTAGGGTTGGGTCGGTTTTGGCAGGGTAGGGTAGGGTTGGGTCGGTTTTGGCAGGGTGGGGTAGGATTGGGTTGGTTTTGGCAGGGTGGGGTAGGATTGTGTCGGTCTCGACAGGGTGGGGTAAGGTTGGGTTGGTTTTGGCAGTATGGGGTAGGGATGGGTCGAGTTGCGTTTGGGAGGGTAGGATTGGTTATGGCAGGGTAAGATAGGGCTGGGTGGTGGTGGGCTGGGTAGGGTAGGGCTGGGTAGGGTAGGGCTGGGTAGGGTAGTGTAGGGCTGGGTAGGGTAGTGTAGGCTGAATCAGGGTAGTGTAGGGTACAGAAGAGAGGTGGGTATAACTGCCGTTTAGTTCCGTCATATCCAACGCCTATTTCACTCAGTTATACTACACTGTCTCATCAAATTTGGGGCGATCTTCTCTACGATTTTTGTTCCTCCCCGCTTAGTTCAGTCCTTTAGTTCATTCATGACCCTTGGCTTTCCTTTTTTTTTTTTTTTTTTTTTATGAGGTGGAGAGCAGGGGCACGAGGCTAGACCACCATTAGTCCAGAATATTAAAGGGTAGGCCACCAAGCTACGCCCTGGTAACGTCTACACGTCAAAACATATGTCCACCTCTGGGACTTGAACCGCGGAGCGCTGGACGCAGAGCTCTCGGTTTGCGGATGTCACTTTTACACTTTGCTAGCTTCTGACGATATCCTACAGCTTCAGAAAACCCTCTTAGGATGACGGGACAGAATCATTTAATCTTTCAAGCCGAGAACAACTTATTTACATTGTCCTAGCTGACCGCATGATTTTATTCAGCTTAGGAGATCCCCTGATAGAGATGGGGTTGATGATGGCAGTATTTAACCCTTCCAGTTCGAAATTTCTCTCTACTGTAGAGGTGAAGAAAATCATCCGAAGGTAGAGAGAAGAAAACAGGAAAAGTAATGTAGTGGTGAAAGGGCTGTACAGGGGAGGGTAGGTTAAAGTAGGGTAGAGTTGGGTCGGCAATGGCAGGGTAGGGTAGGGTAGGCTGAGGTAGGCTAGTGTAGGGTTGAGAAGAGTAGGGTAGGGTAAATTGAACTGAATAAGTATATACAATAAAATCTGGCGATACAACAACCAGGGTCATATGCCGCCGGACGACAACGAGAATAAAAGCACTCGAAAAGATGAAACACACACACACACACACACACACACACACACACACACACACACACACACACACACACACACACACACATACACACACACACACGCACACGCACACGCGCACGCCCACGCGCGCACGCACGCACGCGCACGCACGCACGCGCACGCGCACGCGCACGCGCACACACACACACACACACACACACACACACACACACACACCGCTCGCTGGTGCAGTGGTAACGCTTTCGCTTGCCAACTGGTGGACGGGAGTTCGCGCCTCGCTCAGGTTGCGAAAAGTTTCACTGACGAAGTGGGTGGTTACTGTCCCCCTAGAGCAAGGGGACGGGTGTGTGCGTGTGTGAAGGTCACAGCCTTGCCCTTAGATCGGACTACATGAGCTCTCAGCTCCCTTCCGGGAGGGTAAAAGCTGACGATCACGACCATCAAGTGATCCTGACCGACCCGGTGAATTACACCGCTCGCTGGTGCAGTGGTAACGTTCTCGCTTGCCAACTGGTGGACGGGAGTTCGAGCCTCGCTCAGGTTGCGAAAAGTTTCACTGACGAAGTGGGTGGTTACTGTCCCCCTTGAGCAAGGGGACGGGTGTGTGCGTGTGTGAAGGTCACAGCCTTGACCTTAGATCGGACTATATGAGCTCTCAGCTCCCTTCCGGGAGGGTAAAAGCTGACGATCACGACCATCAAGTGATCCTGACCGACCCGGTGAATTACACACACACACACACACACACACACACACACAAAATACAATTCATAATTAAAACAAGAAAAACACTAAAACACTAAGAACACTAAAACCACTGTATACTAAATTTTACACGGTAGTGCAGCTGCCTACACCAAGCAAAGGTTTCCCCCTCCACCACAACAAGCATCCTCTCCAAGTACCAACAGAAGACTACAATCCCTCTCCTGCCCGGTGCTCAGAGAGGTAACGATGGCGCAATTCCCCAACAGTGGACACCATCAGCAAAAGCCGAAGAGTCAGGGGGACGAAGCATTCCACACAGAAAGTAGGGGGAGAGTCCTCCATTAAAAATCAATGAGAGAACCAGGAAGGGCCCATTCGGAGCCAGCATAAAGCCGTCTCCCACCTGCATTCAGACCTCGGCAAATGAAGGGGCCCGTTTACCCACAAATATCACACATTTTGTTGGCCCCCACCGCATCCCACCTACTCTGCCAGTGGGAGCAAACAGTGAGTGGTTAGATGAATATCACTGAGCGAGGCAGGGGAGAGGTGAGGATGGGCGAGAGGCAGCAGCCTTTGCCAGAGCGTCAGCATGCTCATTGCCCACAATGGTACAAAACCACAAAGCAGTCCCTAGCAAGCACAGCCATTCTAAAACACTGTAGACAACAAAAGAGGATTGGACGGGAAAACACAAAATGGAGATCGGCAGAGTCGCTAAAAACTGTATAACAAACAGGAGGGAAGCTAAATATCAATTTGACTGAGAGTAAAATAGCAGTAAGTTCTGCGATAAAAGTAGATACGATGGGGGGAAGACTCCTACCACGAATGAAATCGGGAAATATAACACCCAAGCCTGTCCCCTCACGGGATTTCAATCCATCAGTACATACGAGAATCGAGACACTGTGAGAGGAAGCATGTTCTAAAAAATAGCAAAGAGCCGCCTGTGAGGAAAGAAAGGCCCCTCTCTCAGGAAAGTAAACACACGGTTGCACCCCTGAGAGGAGCCAGGAGCCATCCTTGGTACACGCACAGGACAAACAAGAAAGGTTGGAACATCCACATCCCCCATGGCAGCCTTCACCCTGTACCCAAACGGATGTGGATAGCGAGGATACGGCGAGGCAGACACTCCCTCCGGAACAGAGCCAACAAAATCTTCCTGAACTTTAGCAAAGACGGTGACACTAAGGACACTAGTTTGAGGCACTCCCTCCTCTTGAGGATATGAGGGAAACAAGGTGGCACCAATACGGAAAAATTCCATAATCAGTGAAGGCAACCTACCACGCAAACCAAGATGGTGACCTGCAATACCTGGCTTGTGAAACGGTAGGACAACAGCCCCCGCCAAGAAGCAGGAGTGGACGAATCTCTCCAAATTCTATTTATAAGACTCAGGAGGAAGGACACTGCTTCATCATCCAGGTACCTCAGCACTGCATGGGGAATATTATCGACTCCGGAGAAGTGTCATGACAGGGAAAGGGTAGACCAAAGTTTACAACAAGACAAAGGGATGTTGTAAGTCTCTCCGCCCCCAGAACGGATGTCCAGCACCTTAATCTCCTCCACCTCCCTAAGCCTGGCAAAAACCGAAGAACGAGTATCCCTACAGGAGACCTCAGCGGTAGGATAGGGTAGGGAACGCTAGGGCAGGGTAGGCTGGGGTAGGGTAGTGTAGGGCAGAGAAAAGTAGGTTAGGATGGGTTGGTTTAGGCTAAAGTAGGACAGAATAGGAGAGGGGTAAAATGTGCCTGGTCCAGGAACGAAAAATATATCAGTTATCCATGTAACTAGCGTTTTCTATTTCGGTAGATTATTTTCTTGTCTGCCTAAAGTATCGTGATGTACGAACAATGAGATTAGATATCGAAACTGTAAGATGCGAATTAGTTACAAAGACGGTATTTTGTTTTGGCTAACGTTACATCGATACGTTCAGCTAAGAGCAACTCGGCAGAACTGAACAGTATATGACGTGCTAGATGAACGCTGTGACCGGAAAATAAATATATATGTATATATACTTCAGCATACAGTAAGCGATTTTATGTTAACTGAAGAGAAGCCACCACAGCTAATGGGTTAAGTTTACACACACACACACACACACACACACACACACACACACCATTACTTGCAACTGGCTGGCCTATCATACAGCCATATCCTATATTCATGAAGTACAACACATCTTACATTTATGTAGTATGTAAAAAAAAAAAAAAAGATGGTTATATAATACAGAACTGGGAAATATGATGATGATGATGATGATGATGCTGATGATGATAATGATGATGATGATGATGATGATGATGAGAGGGGAGTAAACAGGGTGAGATGAGGAGAATGAGAGAGATGGATGGACATAACAGTGAATGTATTATGTATATTAACCTGACAAATGCCGAAGTAAGCTGGTAAGGGTGAGGTAATATGGAGCCTGACCCTACCGTGACACCATATAATTATTGATTTATCCACCGATAGATCTATCTATCTATCTATAGCCCGACGCCCTAATCCCGCAAAGAGTGGCCGCAGACAAAACGCCTCCAAGTCGCTCTGTCACCCACCATTTGACTACCCTCCCCCAACTCACGCCCATTCATATACCTCTCAACTCCATCCCTCCACCTCATCCTCGGTCTACCCCTCCCTCTCCCTCCCTCCACTTCACCTACATACACCCTCTTCATTCTGTCCTTGACCTCCGTGGCAGGCAGACGTGCTTCCCAGAGCGCTTCATCACACAGTAATTTAACAACTGAGTTGAAACTGATCGGATGCACTACAAAACCAACGTGCCCTGAAATGGCTAGTGCCATGGCCATGAACGAGGGAAGGGAGGCCCCCTTGGGTGACAACGAGGAAGAAATAGATATGGATACCGGGTTTACGGAGGTCATCAGTACAAGAGAGAAGAGAAAGAGGATGATACGCGGCAGCGAGAGGGAAGCGAGTGATGAAGAAGAGGACAGAGACAACAAAAAGGTAAAGAATAAGTCGTGTGGGGTAGATGGAGGTGTTACTATACCATGTGATACGGGGAAGGCAGTTTCTAAGTTGAAGTAGGGCTTTTATATCCCTAGACTTTATACCCACTTCTCTGGTGGGTATAAAGTCTAAGTCCGAAGTAAGGGTTTTGGTGCCCTTAAGACTTATACCAGATCCAGTCACTCGAAAAAATCCTAAGTCCAAATTGGAGTGCTTTTTGGACTTAGGATTTTTCGAGATGGTGGAACTGGTATAAAGTCCAAGTTGAATTGTGGGTTTTTATACCCAAGAGTTTATAGCAGCAAGTTAACTTGTGCTGGAGTCTACTGTGTACTCTGTTCCATGTCTTTGGCAACTAGAGTATAGCATTGTAGGCTTTCTTTGCATACTTTCTGTGATATTGTATTTTAGTCATTTGTAATACCATAAAGGGCAAAGTAAAGTTGATATACAGCTGATTCTTTTATTATCTTTAGTGTTTTACAAGAGTTTACAATTACAATACATTTACAAAGTATACAAGTAGCAATGGCAGCAGCTGTTAGGTTACTCTGGCAGAAGATTTTATATATTAAAGTATCTCAAAGTATATCACAAAAGTATTGGACTAGAGCAAATGTTTCAAGTATTATCAAAGTATATCAGTTAAATACGGCCAAGATACCTTTAGCAATTAATATTATGTAGTAGGTCCTATGTCTATCTCCAACTCGCTCCCTCGCTCCTACTCGCACTAAAGCAGACAGACACTAACAGACAGACACACCATCCCAGCACGTTCGGCTGCGCTGAGGACAGGCAGACAGGACAGACGGAGAGGAAGATGGAAGTGGAAGGAAGTCCCCCCTTTCCCGCCTCCCCCCACCCCACCTCCCTCCCCAGACCCACCTACCTGCCACACCCAGCCTAGTATGCTGGGAACTAAACACACACACACACACACACACACACACACACACACACACACACACACACACAGTTACGGAACAGAGAAAGATAATGTACACTTTAAGTGAGAATACTAAGAGTCACTACTGTCCCGTAAAGTTCCAGGTTCAAAACAAAAGAGTTAGGTAAAATTACAAGTTAAAGTTTAATACTTAAATTAACAACAAAACATTCAGGACTCATAAGGATAATGTAATGGCAAATAAACAGGTTAAATATATGGTTAACTGCAATAGCCTCTATTAACACGAAATTAGCAAGAGTAAATTTATCTAAGTCAGCCCTGATAAAATGAAAATACACTGGGTCATGCTCAGTTAATGCAAGATAAATTATTACAGATACAAAATATTATCAAAAATGACTGACAAAAAGAATCCTACATAAATTACAAAAAAAATCTCACTAGGCCTACAAATCAACACCTTGTGCTATACAGTACAAGGAAAAAATGCAATAACACTTATACTCAAATTACACAGCTGCTAGATGGTTGGAGACTTCCTGAGCACTCACAATAATAATAACTGTACAGGGGAGGACAGAGATGTGAACAAAATGAGGAGTAGATCTAAGTGGCAATAATGCAGAGGCTGAGCTCATTATATAGGGGCCAGCAGAGCTTGATACAACTTATAAGAAGGACGCGCAAATGAAGCCATGGGGACAAAGAGTTGACAATCCCACTCTGAACAACAGAAAGAACGACTTACTCTACTATAACGGTAGAAGGGGGGAACTGAGGCAGAACACGCTCGTGATCAAACATGCAGCATACTGTGCGTTAAAATTACACAAAGGATGATGAAATCATAGGCTATGTAACAACACACACACACACACACACACACACACACACACACACACACACACACACACACACACACACACACAAAGCAAAAAAAAAAAATCACGCACACACAATCACACACTAAAGGAAAATACAAAGAAAAATACAACCTGTCACCTGTCCTGTCCGGCACTCCGATCTCCCTGCAGGCTCTCCGGTCTCCCCTGATCTCTCGGTCGGTCTCCCCTGATCTCTCGGTCGGTCTCCCCTGGTCTCTCGGCCGTCTCGTCTCTCCCTCGCAGCCGTCTCTGCATCGCCTGGGGAAATACAGGAACATCAAAGGTGCCTAAGGAATGTAATGCCTACCAGAGTAACGCTATACAGGTGCCGCCACAGCTGCTGCTACCCTCCCTACCACATCACCTATCAGTACAAGCTACAACACACGCTGCACCAGTTCCTCTGCAGGGCTTGCCATGTTCTCGAGCGGCCATCTCGTCGTCTACAGCTGCCATTTCTTCCGTAGTTGCCACCCCTTCTTCTGAGGTTGCCATGTCTTCTGAGGTTGCCATGTCTTCTGAGGTTGCCATGTCTTCTGAGGTTGCCATGTCTTCTGAGGTTGCAACCTTGTCTTCTGAGGTTGCCATCTCGTCTTCTGAGGTTGCCATCTCGTCTTCTGAGGTTGCCATCTCGTCTTCTGGGGCTGCAGCTTCGCCTTCCCCCTCGCCTGCAGTTGCCATCTCGCTGGCCAGGGTTGACATCTCGTCCTCCGGCGTTGCCATCGTTTTCTGTGGAGCAAATATCAATTAGGCCAAAGTACGCACTATATGCTACTGCTGAGCCTATGTCCCGTATTCTGGGTGGCATAGGAGGCTTCGTAGCGCATTTCCCTGAGCGATTTATTTTCCATAACACCAACATTATATTGCAAACTTACGTCAATGTCTTCTAACCCCAACTTGTCACCCAATTCCTTCCCATTCCACACATCCTTCCTTTAAGTTCTTCACAGCCATACTGTACCATCACCACACCCACACTACCACCACCACCACCACCACAACCACACTCCATCATCATACAACCACCAGCATAACACTATCACCACTACCACAACCACGTACTACCACCAACATCACAACCACACACCACCACCACCAACACCGCTGACATCACCACCACCACAACCACCACACAGCTATCAGTGCTCTCGTGAAAAATTTATCTGCGTGAGAGAGAGAGAGAGAGAGAGCCAGAGAGAAAGAGATTTGTGCGTGTGCGTGTGGTGCATGTGCGTGTGCGCGTGTGTGTGTGTGTGTGTGTGTGTGTGTGTGTGTGTGTGTGTGTGTGTGTGTTTCTATGTGTGTATGTGTGTGTGTGTACTGTATATGTGTATGTGTGTGTGTGTGTGTGTGTGTGTGTGTGTGTTTCTATGTGTGTATGTGTGTGTGTGTACTGTATATGTGTATGTGTGTGTGTGTGTGTGTGTGTGTGTGTATTTCTGTGTGTGTGTGTGTATTTCTGTGTGTGTGTGTGTGTGTGTATTTCTGTGTGTGTGTGTGTGTGTGTGTGTGTGTGTGTGTGTGTGTGTGTGTGTGTGAAAATCACTCTTTTAACAATAAACAAAATGCATGACTAAGTGTACGATGTGAGAACAGCTCAGAAAATAATATTTCAAATTTCAAAAAGTTTACAAATGGTTCCAATACCTTTTACTTGGGGAGAAAGCTATTATTTCCCACTCCTGTCGTCTGTCGTGTCGGTGTAAATATCCTTTGCTTGCCTGGCCGTGTAAATATCCTCTGCCTGCTTGGTCGTGCGAAAATCCTCTTCTTTCTTCGTGTCAATGGAAAAATTCAACCTGAGAGGTGGAGAGCAGAGGTGTGAGGGTAGGGGAGGTTTGACTGGTGGCAGGGAGATGGGAGGGGGGGTAGAGGGAAGAGATGGGGGGGTAGGGAAGAGATGAGGGGGTAGGGAAGAGGTGAAGGGGTAGGGAAGAGGTGAAGGGGTAGGGAAGAGGTGAGGGGGGGTAGGGAAGAGGGGAAGGGGTAGGGAAGAGGTAAGTGGGTAGGGAAGAGGTGGGGGGGTAGGGAAGAGGTAAGTGGGTAGGGAAGAGATGGGGGGGTAGGGAAGAGGTAAGTGGGTAGGGAAGAGGTGGGGGGGCAGGGAAGAGGTGAGGGGGTAGAGGGAAGAGGTGAGGGGGTAGAGGGAAGAGGTGAGGGGTAGAGGGAAGAGGTGAGGGGGTAGAGGGAAGAGGTGAGGGGGTAGAGGGAAGAGGTGAGGGGGTAGAGGGAAGAGGTGAGGGGGTAGAGGGAAGAGGTGAGGGGGTAGAGGGAAGAGGTGAGGGGGTAGGGAACAGAGGAGGGGGGTTGAGGGAGGAGGGGAGGGAGGAGAGAAGAGTGGAGGGAGTAGGGATGAGGGAAGGGGGAAGGGAGGAGGTGAGGGGTAGGGAAGAGGTGAGGGGATAGAGGGAAGAGGTTAAGGGATAGGGAAGAGGTGAGGGGGATAGAGGGAAAAGGTGAGGCGGTAGGGAAGAGGTGAGGGGGTAGGGAAGAGGTGAGGGGGTAGGGAAGAGGTGAGGGGGTAGGGAAGAGGTGAGGGATAGAGGGAAGAGGTGAGGGGGTAGGGAAGAGTTGAGGGGGTAGGGAAGAGGTGAGAGGGTAGGGAAGAGGTGAGGGGGTAGGGAAGAGGTGAGGGGGTAGGGAAGAGGTGAGAGGGTAGGGAAGAGGTGAGGGGGTAGGGAAGAGGTGAGGGGGTAGGGAAGAGGTGACGGGGGTTAAGGGAAGAGGTGAGGGGGTAGGGAAGAGGTGAGGGGGTAGAGGGAAGAGGTGAGGGGGTAGAGGGAAGAGGTGAGGGGGTAGAGGGAAGAGGTGAAGGGTAGAAGGAAGAGGTGAGGGATAGAGGGAAGGGGTGAGGGGGTAGGGAAGAGGTGAGGGGGTAGAGGGAAGAGGTGAGGGGGTAGGGAACAGGGGAGGGGGGTTGAGGGAGGAGGGGAGGGAGGAGAGAAGAGTGGAGGGAGTAGGGATGAGGGAAGGGGGAAGGGAGGAGGTGAGGGGTAGGGAAGAGGTGAGGGGATAGAGGGAAGAGGTTAAGGGATAGGGAAGAGGTGAGGGGGATTGAGGGAAAAGGTGAGGCGGTAGGGAAGAGGTGAGGGGGTAGGGAAGAGGTGAGGGGGTAGGGAAGAGGTGAGGGGGGTTAAGGGAAGAGGTGAGGGGGTAGGGAAGAGGTGAGGGGGTAGAGGGAAGAGGTGAGGGGGTAGAGGGAAGAGGTGATGGGTAGAGGGAAGAGGTGAAGGGTAGAAGGAAGAGGTGAGGGATAGAGGGAAGGGGTGA
>NC_137070.1:1337372-1362951 GCF_032717465.1 Coenobita brevimanus | reverse complement strand
TTTTGGTTGGTTTTGGCAGCGTGGGGTAGGATTTGGTCGGTTTTGGCAGAGTGGGGTTTGATTGGGTCGGTTTTGGCAGGGTGGGGTAGGATTGGGTCGGTTTTTGCAGGATGAGGTAGGATTGGGTCGGTTTTTGCAGGATGAGGTAGGATTGGGTCGGTTTGGACAGGGTGTTAGGACTCCATATTATAATTACAAATCATAATAGTTCCGTCATATCCAACGCCTATTTCACTCCAGTTATTCTTCACTGTCCTCTATCAAAAAAAAGATTTGGGGCGATATTCTCTACTTTTTTTGTTCTTCCCCGCTTTGTTCAGTCCTTTAGTTCATTCATGACCCTTGGCTTTCCTTTTTTTTTTTTTTTTTTTTTATGTGGTGGAGCGCATGTGCACGAGGCTAGACCACCATTGGTGTCAGGTATTAAAGGGTAGGCCACCAAGCTACGCCCTGGTAACGTCTACACGTCAAAACATCTGTCCACCTCTGGGACTTGAACTGCGGAGCGCTGGACGCAGAGCTCTCGGTTTGCGGATGTCACTTTTACTCTTTGTTAGCTTCTGACGATATCCTACAGCTTCAGAAAACCCTCTTAGGATGACAGGACAGAATCATTTAATCTTTCAAACCGAGAACAACTTATTTACATTGTCCTAGCTGACCGCATGATTTTATTCAGCTGGGAGATCCCCTGATAGAGATGGGGTTGATGATGGCAGTATTTAACCCTTCCAGTTCGAAATTTCTCTCTACTGTAGAGGTGAAGAAAATCATCCGAAGGTAGAGAGAAGAAAACAGGAAAAGTAATGTAGTGGTGAAGAGGCTGTACAGGGGGAGGGTAGGTTAAAGTAGGGTAGAGTTGGGTCGGCAATGGCAGGGTAGGGTAGGGTAGGCTGAGGTAGGCTAGTGTAGGGTTGAGAAGAGTAGGGTTGGGTAAATTGAACTGGGCCAGTATATACAATAAAATCTGGCGATACAACTGTGGGTCATATGCCGCCGGACGACAACGAGAATAAAAGCACTCGAAAAGAAGATGAAATACACACACACACACACACACACACACACACACACACACACACACACACACACACACACACACACACACACACGCACACACACACACACACGCACACACACACACACACACACACACACACACACACACACACACACACACACACACACACAAAATACAATTGCATAATTAAAACAAGAAAAACACTAAACTTACTAAGAACACTAAAACCACTGTATACTAAATTTTACACATTAGTGCAGCTGCCCTACACCAAGCAAAAGTTTCCCCCTCCACCACAACAAGCATCCTCTCCAAGTACCAACAGAAGACTACAATCCCTCTCCTGCCCGGTGCTCAGAGAGGTAACGATGGCGCAATTCCCCAACAGTGGACACCATCAGCAAAAGCCGAAGAGTCAGGGGGACAGAAGCATTCCACACAGAAAGTAGGGGGAGAGTCCTCCATTAAAAATCAATGAGAGAACCAGGAATGGCTGCCCATTCAGAGCCAACATAAAGCCGTCTCCCACCTGCATTCAGACCTCGGCAAATGAAGGGGCCCGTTTACCCACAAATATCACACATTTGTTGGCCCCACCGCATCCCACCTACTCTGCCAGTGGGAGCAAACAGTGAGTGGTTAGTTGAATATCAGTGAGCGAGGCAGGGGAGAGGTGAGGATGGGCGAGAGGCAGCAGCCTTTGCCAGAGCGTCAGCATGCTCATTGTCCACAATGGTACAAAACCACAATGCAGTCCCTAGCAAGCACAGCCATTCTAAAACACTGTAGACAACAAAAGAGGATTGGACAGGGAAAAACACAAGAAATGGAAGTCGGCAGAGTCGCTAAAAACTGTATAACAAACCAGGAGGGAAGCTAAATATCAATTTGACTGAGAGAGTAAAATAGCAGTAAGTTCTGCGAATAAAGCTAGATACGATGGGGGGAAGACTCCTAACACGAATGAAATCGGGAAATATAACACCCAAGCCTGTCCCCTCACGGGATTTCAATCCATCAGTACATACGAGAATCGAGACACTGTGAGAGGAGGAAGCATGTTCTAAAAAAATGGCAAAGAGCCGCCTGTGAGGAAAGAAAGGCCCCTCTCTCAGGAAAGTAAACACACGGTTGCACCCCTGAGAGGAGCCAGGGGGGCCATCCTTGGTACACGCACAGGACAAACAAGAAAGGTTGGAACATCCACATCCCCCATGGCAGCCTTCACCCTGTACCCAAACGGATGTGGATAGCGAGGATACGGCGAGGCAGACACTCCCTCCCGGAACAGAGCCAACAAAATCTTCCTGAACTTTAGCAAAGACGGTGACACTAAGGACACTGGTTTTGAGGCACTCCCTCCTCTTGAGGATATAGAGGGAAACAAGGTGGCACCAATACGGAAAAATTCCATGATCAGTGAAGGCAACCTACCACGCAAACCAAGATGGTGACCTGCCAATACCTGGCTTGTGAAACGGTAGGACAACAGCCCCCCGCCAAGAAGCAGGAGTGGACGAATCTCTCCAAATTCTATTTATAAGACTCAGGAGGAAGGACACTGCTTCATCATCCAGGTACCTCAGCACTGCATGGGGAATATTATCGACTCCGGAGGGTGTCATGACACGGAAAGGGAAGACCAACGTATACAACTAGACCAAGTCATGTTGTAAGACTCTCCGCCCCCAGAATGGATGTCCAACATCTTAATCTCCTCCACCACCCTCAGCCTGGCAAAAACCGAAGAACAGAGTATCCCTACAGGATCACACATTTTGTTGGCTCCCCACTGCATAGTCAACAGTGAGTGGTTAGATGAATATCACTGAGCGAGGCAGGGGAGAGGTAAGGATGGGCGAGAGGCAGCAGCCTTTGCCAGAGCGTCAGCATGCTCATTGCCCACAAAGCAGTCCCTAGCAAGCACAGCCATTCTAAAACACTGTAGACAACAAAAGAGGATTGGACGGGAAAACACAAAATGGAGATCGGCAGAGTCGCTAAAAACTGTATAACAAACAGGAGGGAAGCTAAATATCAATTTGACTGAGAGTAAAATAGCAGTAAGTTCTGCGATAAGCAGATACGATGGGGGAAGACTCCTAACCACGAATGAAATCGGGAAATATAACACCCAAGCCTGTCCCCTCACGATTTCAATCCATCAGTACATACGAGAATCGAGACACTGTGAGAGGAAGCATGTTCTAAAAAATAGCAAAGAGCCGCCTGTGAGGAAAGAAAGGCCCCTCTCTCAGGAAAGTAAACACACGGTTGCACCCCTGAGAGGAGCCAGGGAGCCATCCTTGGTACACGCACAGGACAAACAAGAAAGGTTGGAACATCCACATCCCCCATGGCAGCCTTCACCCTGTACCCAAACGGATGTGGATAGCGAGGATATGGCGAGGCAGACACTCCCTCCGGAACAGAGCCAACAAAATCTTCCTGAACTTTAGCAAAGACGGTGACACTAAGGACACTAGTTTGAGGCACTCCCTCCTCTTGAGGATATGAGGGAAACAAGGTGGCACCAATACGGAAAAATTCCATGATCAGTGAAGGCAACCTACCACGCAAACCAAACCTGCAATACCTGGCTTGTGAAACGGTAGGACAACAGCCCCCCGCCAAGAAGCAGGAGTGGACGAATCTCTCCAAATTCTATTTATAAGACTCAGGAGGAAGGACACTGCTTCATCATCCAGGTACCTCAGCACTGCATGGGGAATATTATCGACTCCGGAGAAGTGTCATGACAGGGAAAGGGTAGACCAAAGTTTACAACAAGACAAAGGGATGTTGTAAGTCTCTCCGCCCCCAGAACGGATGTCCAACACCTTAATCTCCTCCACCTCCCTAAGCCTGGCAAAAACCGAAGAACGAGTATCCCTACAGGAGACCTCAGCGGTAGGATAGGGTAGGGAACGCTAGGGCAGGGGAGGCTGGGGTAGGGTAGTGTAGGGCAGAGAAAAGTAGGTTAGGATGGGTTGGTTTAGGCTAAAGTAGGACAGAATAGGAGAGGGGTAAAATGTGCCTAGTCCAGGAACGAAAAATATATCAGTTAGCCATGTAACTAGCGTTTTCTATTTCGGTGGATTATTTTCTTGTCTGCCTAAAGTATCGTGATGTACGAACAATGAGATTAGATATCGAAACTGTAAGATGCGAATTAGTTACAAAGACGGTATTTTGTTTTGGCTAACGTTACATCGATACGTTCAGCTAAGAGCAACTCGGCAGAACTGAACAGTATATGACGTGCTAGATGAACGCTGTGACCGGAAAATAAATATATATGTATATATACTTCAGCATACAGTAAGCGATTTTATGTTAACTGAAGAGAAGCCACCACAGCTAATGGGTTAAGTTTACACACACACACACACACACACACACACACACACACACACACACACACCATTACTTGCAACTGGCTGGCCTATCATACAGCCATATCCTATATTCATGAAGTACAACACATCTTACATTTATGTAGTATGTAAAAAAAAAAAAAAAGATGGTTATATAATACAGAACTGGGAAATATGATGATGATGAAAAAAAAAAAGAAAAAAAAAAAAAAAAAAAGATTTATGTATGTAAAAAAAAAAAACACAAAAAGATGGTTATATAATACAGAACTGGGAAATATGATGATGATGATGATGATGATGATGATGATGATGATGATGATGATGATGATGATGAGAGGGGAGTAAACAGGGTGAGATGAGGAGAATGAGAGAGATGGATGGACATAACAGTGAATGTATTATGTATATTAACCTGACAAATGCCTGACCCTACCGTGACACCATATAATTATTGACTTATCCACCGATAGATCTATCTATCTATCTATAGCCCGACGCCCTAATCCCGCAAAGAGTGGCCGCAGACAAAACGCCTCCAAGTCGCTCTGTCACCCACCATTTGACTACCCTCCCCCCAACTCACCCCCCCCCTCATATACCTCTCAACTCCATCCCTCCACCTCATCCTCGGTCTACCCCTCCCTCTCCCTCCCTCCACTTCACCTACATACACCCTCTTCATTCTGTCCTTGACCTCCGCGCGGCAGGCAGACGCGTCCCAGAGCGCTTCATCACACAGTAATTTAACAACTGAGTTGAAACTGATCGGATGCACTACAAAATCAACGTGTCCCTGAAATGGCTAGTGCCATGGCCATGAACGAGGGAAGGGAGGCCCCCTTGGGTGACAACGAGGAAGAAATAGATATGGATACCGGGTTTACGGAGGTCACAGTACAAGAGAGAAGAGAAAGAGGATGATACGCGGCAGCGAGAGGGAAGCGAGTGATGAAGAAGAGGACAGAGACAACAAAAAGGTAAAGAATAAGTCGTGTGGGGTAGATGGAGGTTTACTATACCTTGTGATACGGGGAAGGCAGTTTCTAAGTTGAAGTAGGGCTTTTATATGCCTAGACTTTATACCCACTTCTCTGGTGGGTATAAAATCTAAGTCCGAAGTAAGGGTTTTGGTGCCCTTAAGACTTATACGAGATCCAGTCACTCGAAAAAATCCTAAGTCCAAATTGGAGTGCTTTTGGACTTAGGATTTTTCGAGATGGTGGAACTGGTATAAAGTCCAAGTTGAATTGTGGGTTTTTATACCCAAGAGTTTATAGCAGCAAGTTAACTTGTGCTGGAGTCTACTGTGTACTCTGTTCCATGTCTTTGGCAACTAGAGTATAGCATTGTAGGCTTTCTTTGCATACTTTACTTTTTCTGTGATATTGTATTTTAGTCATTTGTAATACCATAAAGGGCAAAGTAAAGTTGATATACAGCTGATTCTTTTATTATCTTTAGTGTTTTACAAGAGTTTACAATTACAATACATTTACAAAGTATACAAGTAGCAATGGCAGCAGCTGTTAGGTTACTCTGGCAGAAGATTTTATCTCAAAGTATATCACAAGAGTATTGGACTAGAGCAAATGTTTCAAGTATTATCAAAGTATATCAGTTAAATACGGGCAAGATACCTTTAGCAATTAATATTATGTAGTAGGTGCTATGTCTATCTCCAACTCTGCCTCGCTCCTACTCGCCCCTCTACTCCCTCTCTCCATCACGCTCACTCTAGAACGACAGAAAAAGAAAAAGCGCATAAAAAAGTAAAGGTGGGGAAGAGAAAGAAGCACTAAAGCAGACAGACACTAACAGACAGACACACCATCCCAGCACGTTCGGCTGCGCTGAGGACAGGCAGACAGGACAGACGGAGAGGAAGATGGAAGTGGAAGGAAGTCCCTCCTGTCCCGCCTCCCCACCCCACCTCCCTCCCCAGACCCACCTACCTTTCAAGCCACACCCAGCCTAGTATGTGGGAACTAAACACACACACACACACACGCAAAACACACTCACGCACACACAATCACACCCTAAAGGAAAATACAAAGAAAATACAACCTTTCGTCACCTGTCCTGTCCGGCGCTCCGTTATCCCTGCAGGCTCTCCGGTCTCCCTGGTCTCTCGACGTCTCGTCTCTCCTCGCAGCCGTCTCTGCATCGCCTGGGGAAATACAGGAACATCAAAGGTTCAAGGAATGCAATGCCTACCAGAGTAACGCTATACAGGTGCCGCCACAGCTGCCAGCACTCCTCCCTACCACATCACCTATCAGTACAAGCTACAACACACGCTGCACCAGTTCCTCTGCAGGGCTTGCCATGTTCTCGAGCGGCCATCTCGTCGTCTACAGCTGCCATTTCTTCCGTAGTTGCCACCCCTTCTTCTGAGGTTGCCATGTCTTCTGAGGTTGCCATGTCTTCTGAGGTTGCCATGTTTTCTGAGGTTCCCATCTCGTCTTCTGAGGTTGCCATCTCGTCTTCTGGGGCTGCAGCTTCGCCTTCCCCCTCGCCTGCAGTTGCCATCTCGCTGGCCAGGGTTGACATCTCGTCCTCCGTCATTTCCATCGTGTTCTGTGGAGCAAATATCAATTAGGCCAAAGTACGCACTATATGCTACTGCTGAGCCTATGTCCCGTATTCTGGGTGGCATAGGAGGCTTCGTAGCGCATTTCCCTGAGAGATTTATTTTCCATAACACCAACATTATATTGCAAACTTACGTCAATGTCTTCTAACCCCAACTTGTCACCCAATTCCTTCCCATTCCACACATCCTCCTTTTGCTTCTTCACAGCCATACTGTAACTATCACCACACCCACACTACCACCACCACCACCACAACCACACTGCATCATCTTACAACCACCAGCATAACATTATCACCACTACCACAACCACGTACTACCACCACCATCACAACCACACACCACCATCACCACCACCGCTGACACCACCACCATCACAACCACCACACAGCTATCAGTGCTCTAGTGCAAAATTTGTCTGCGTGAGAGAGAGAGAGAGAGAGAGAGAGAGAGAGAGAGAGATCTGCCATGCGTCGTGTGCGTGTGTGGTGCGTGCCATATGTGTGTGTGTGTGTGTGTGTGTGTGTGTGTGTGTGTGTGTGTGTGTGTGCCATAATTCTACCATCGTGTCGTGTCGTGTGGAGCAAATATCACGCGGCCAAAGTGTGTTCCCCGTCAGAGATCACTTATGGTCGTGATGGTCAGCTTTTACCCTCCCCCGGAAGGTCACGAGCTGAGAGCTCATATAGTCCGATCTTAAGGGCAAGGTTGTGACTATCACACAACCACACCACCATCACAACCACACACCCGTCCACCTTGCTCAAGGGGGCAGACATCACCACCGTAACCACCCACTTCGTCAGTGAAACTTTTCGCAACCTGAGCGAGGCGCGAACTCCCCCGTCCACCAGTTGGCAATGGAACGTTAGAACACCAGCTGAGAGGTGGAGTGTGTGTGTGTGTGTGTGTGTGTGTGTGTGTGTGTGACTGTGTGTGTGTGCGTGTTTCTATGTGTGCGTGTGTGTGTGTGTGCGTGTGTGTGTGTGTGTGTGCGTGTGTGTGTGTGTGTGTGTGTGTGTATGTGTGTGTGTGTATATGTGTGTGTGTGTATATGTGTGTGTGTATATGTGTGAGTGTATGTGTGTGTGTGTGTGTGTGTGTGTGTGTGTGTGTGTGTGTGTGTGTGTGTGTGTTTTCTATGTAAACAAAATGTATGTGTATGTGTGTGTGTTTGTTCAAATTTATGTATGTATGTGTATGTGTATGTGTAAGTGTGTGTGTGTGTGTGTATGTGTGCATGGTGTCCCATGTGTGTGTGTGTGTGTGTGTGTGTGTGTGTGTGTGTGTGTGTGTCTGTGTGTGTGTGTGTGTGTGTGTGGCGAAAATCCTATCTTTCTTAACAATAAACAAAATGCATGACTAAGCGGTACGATGTGAGAACAGCTCAGAAAAAAATATTTCAAATCTTCAAAAGTTTACAAGATGGTTCCAATACCTTTTACTTGTGAAGAGGGAAGCTATTATTTCCCACTCCTGTCGTCTGTCGTGTCGGTGTAAGAGGTGAGCTTGCCTGGCCGTAGGGAAATATCCTCTGCCTGCTTGATCGTGCGAAAGAGGTGTCAATGGAAAAAATTCAACCTGAGAGGTGGAGAGGTGACGGGGTAGAGGTGTGAGGGGGTAGGGGAGGTTTGAGGTGGCAGGGAGATGGGAGGGGGTAGAAGGAAGAGGTGAGGGGGTAGGGAAGAAATGAGGGGGTAGGGAAGAGGTGAGGGGTAGGAAAGAGGTGGGGGGTAGGGAAGAGGTGAGGGGGTAGGGAAGAGGGGAGGGGGTAGGGAACAGGGGCGGGGGTTGAGGGAAGAGGATGAGGGGGTAAGGGAAGAGGTGAGGGGTAGAGGGAAGAGGTGATGGGGTAGAGGGAAGAGGGAAGAGGGGAGGGGGTAGAGGGAAGAGGTGATGGGGTAGAGGGAAGAGGGAAGAGGGGATGGGGGTAGAGGGAAGAGGGGATGGGGGTAGAGGGAAGAGGGGAAGGGGGTAGAGGGAGGAGGGGAGGGGGTAGGGAACAAGAGGTGACGGGGAGGGTGAGGAGAAGAGCATATGAGGGAGGAAGAGGTGAGGGGGTAGAGGGAAGAGGTGAGGGAGTAGAGGGAAGAGGTGAAGGAATACATGAGGTCGAGGGAGGTAGGTGAGGAGGTAGGGGAGAGGGAATGAGGGGGGGTAGGGGGAAGAGGGGAGGGATAGAGGGAAGAGGTGAGGGGGTAGGGATGAGGTGAGGGGGTAGTAGAGGGAAAAGGTGAGGGGGTAGAGGGTGGGAAGAGGCTAAAACAGACTTCCCTGGAAATATATCAGGTAGGGAAGAGGTGACGGGGTATTTAACATATTTTCCATCGGCGAGGAGGTGAGGAGTATAAGCAAGAGGTGAAGGGGTAGAGAAGAGGAAGGAGGGGGTTGAGGGAACTCATTTCTGAGGTGAGGGGGGAGGGAAGAGGTGAGGGGGAGCACCAGCATTGTCAAGAGGTGAGGGGGTAGGGAAGAGGTGAGGGGGTAGGGGAGAGGTGAGGGGGTAGGAAGGGGACTGGAGTAGCGGGGATACAGAGAAGGTGGGAGTTTAGAGATGGTGAACTGTACAATTAAGAGCCACTGCTACGACGCCAAAACACAAAAATCGTCCTCTGGAAATATATCAATGTGGTTGTTTGTAAATGTTGGCAAATTTAACAATGGTATTTAACATATTTTCCATCGGCTGAGGGGGTAATTAACTGAAGGAGTGTTTGGGGACTTTTTCATAAACCTCAGAGGCATCCTTCGAAATAAACAGCTGTTAACCAGAATTAAGAATGACGTCACTCTGGTTCAGGAAGGAAAAGGTTTCCTTTGCCCGACGGGTGTAGGAATAATGAACTCATTTCTTAGTAGGGATTGTCACTTAAAAAATAGCTTTAGGGGGTTGAGGAATTAAGAGCACCAGCATTGTCAACAGCTGGTGTCATAGTGGAATTGCTGTGCCGTGTAAATATGTAGTTATAATACGTCCAGATATCCACGTCATCCAATAGAGTACACGCATTATTTTTAGGGATAATTTCTGGGAGGTGAATAGGGTACAGGCAGATCTTCACTCCCCTTGGAGAGCCCACTCGTAGTTCGACACAACGCACGACGTCAGAACGCATGCCCTGATCAAGGAAGGTTGTAAATCACAATCTATATGCAAATATGTGAACGGTACAGTCATGAGAGCCAATATAAAGCCATATGGTCAAAGCCCCATCCTGTCACCGACCATGACTACCAAAAAATTTCAGTCAGTTATCGAGAAGGTGAATAAACCGGGATAATGTCGGGGCAAATGATCATGTTAGTGTTAACCCGTTCAGCCTGGAAACGTCGTTCATTTTATCTCCTCTTGCTCGATGATTTTATTCAGCTTAGGTGACCCACTTTTGTGTTGAAGGAGTCAGATGCAGTACTAATAAAATCTTTAGTACGAGAGGCTGCTCGTAAGCTGAATAAAATGGCTTGATAACAATAAGAATAAAATAACAATGACGTCACTCTGGTTCAGGGGAATAAACGAATCTTTACCTAACCAAGGATTACGTAGTCAACACATTTCGCACAGAAATAACAATGATTAGATGGACGTGTGTTCTTACTTAAATGCTAGGCCTGGGTTTGGGGGAGGCAAGGTTTCATATTGACGAATTAAGAGGAGCCTGGATGGGACCCCCTATCCCCCCGTATTGTTGTGATGTGGGAGGGATAGACTGAGGTGGTTAGGATCATGTGAAGAGGATGGAGAATGACAACTGGGTGAGGAGAGAGAGGTGTGAACGTCGGAGGTACAGTAGGGTTATAGAGGCAGACCAAAAGGCCTGCGACGAGGTCATAGTGTGACTTCAGGGATAAGGGAGTGAATAGGGAGGCTGCAAAAGATTGTGCAGTGTGGAGAGCCGCCATGATGTGACCAAGGGGCCGACGACGCATGTGTGTGTTCAAGCATGTTAGATCCTGTTCATTTTATAAAGATACGCAGCACGAAATCGATTCGATACAGGTGAGTGCTTCAGGCGTATCACCATTTTATATAATTTTATCTCCTGCCACTTTTGCCTTCCATCTCTACAGTATCCCCGGCCATCCTATCGCGTTGACGAATAGGGGAATTTGGAGGAGGAACACGAACAACAACAGCCCACCCTCCTCACTCCTGCCTGACTTGCCTCATGCCCCTCCCCCGCTCTCTCTCTCTCTCGTGCATCATATTTGCGTTCATCTGTATCTCCACACTCCGACACGTCATGTGTATGACCCACCACCTGTTTAGTGGCTGTGTGTGTGTGTGTGTGTGTGTGTGTGTGTGTGTGTGTGTGTGTGTGTGTGTGTGTGTGTGTGTGTGTATCTATGTGCGTGAACCTGTGTGTGTGTGCATCATTGTGTGCGTGTATCTGTGCTCGTATCTGAGTGTGCGTGTATCAGTGCCTGTGTGTATCAGCGCCTGTGTGTATCAGTGTCTGTGTGTATCAGTGTCTGTGTGTATCAGTGTCTGTGTGTATCAGTGCCTGTGTGTATCAGTGTCTGTGTGTATCAGTGTCTGTGTGTATCAGTGTCTGTGTGTATCAGCGCCTGTGTGTATCAGTGCCTGTGTGTATCAGTGTCTGTGTGTATCAGTGTCTGTGTGTATCAGTGTCTGTGTGTATCAGTGTCTGTGTGTATCAGTGCCTGTGTGTATCAGTACCTGTGTGTATCAGTGCCTGTGTGTATCAGTGTCTGTGTGTATCAGTGCCTGTGTGTATCAGTGTCTGTGTGTATCAGTGCCTGTGTGTATCAGTGTCTGTGTGTATCAGTGTCTGTGTGTATCAGTGCCTGTGTGTATCAGTGTCTGTGTGTATCAGTGTCTGTGTGTATCAGTGCCTGTGTGTATCAGTGTCTGTGTGTATCAGTGCCTGTGTGTATCAGTGTCTGTGTGTGTATCAGTGCCTGTGTGTATCAGTGGCTGTGTGTATCAGTTTTTTTTTTTATGTGTTCCTGTGTGTTTCAGTGTTTGTGTTTATCTGTTTCTGTGTTTTTCTGTGTTTGTTTGTATCAGTGCCTGTGTGTATCAGTGCCTGTGTGTATCAGTGCCTGTGTGTGACAGTGTGTGTGTGTGTTAGTGTGTGTGTGTGCTGTGATCAGTGCTGTGTGTGTCAGTGTGTGTGTGGATGTATACGTGTGTATGTGTATGTGTGTGCCTGCTCCTGTGTGTGTGTGTGTTAGTGTGTATGTGTATAGCGTGTGTGTGTGCATTAGTGTGTGTGCATCGGTGTGTGTGCATAAGTGTGTGTGTGTATCAGTGTATGTGTGCATCAGTGTGTGTGTGTTTTGTGTGTGTGTGTGTGTGTGTGTGTGTGTGTGTGTGTGTGTGTGTGTGTCCGATCATCCTACAGGTCCATGCATGTGTGAACCTGTGTGTGTGTGTGTGTGTGTGTGTGTGTGTCGTGCTCGTGATCATCACTGAGTGTACATGTGTATGTGTGTGTGTGTGTGTGTGTGTCCGATCAGTCACTGCGTCCATGCATGTGTGTGTGTGTGTGTGTGTGTGTGTGTGTGTGTGTGTGTGTCCGATCATCACACGTGCATGCATGTGTGTGTGTGTGTGTGTGTGTGTGTGTGTGTGTGTGTGTGTATCACTATGTATGTGAACCTATGTGCGTGTGCGTGCTCCGTGTGTGCATGTATCTTTGTGCTTGTATCTGGGTGTGTGTGTATCAGTGCCTGTGTGTATCAGTGCCTGTGTGTATCCAGTGCCTGTATGTACATCAGTGTGTGCGTGTCATCGGTGTGTGCGTGCATCAGTGTGTACGTGTGTGTGTGTGTGTGCGTGTGTGTGTGTGTGTGTGTGTGTGAGTGTGTGTGTGTGTGTGTGTGTGTGTGTGTGTGTGTGTGTGTGTGTGTGTGAGTGTGTGTGTGTGTGTGTGTGTGTGTGTGTGTGTGTGTGTGTGTGTGTGTGTGTGTGTGTGTGTGTGTGTGTGTGTGTGTGTGTGTGTGTATGTGTGTGTGTGTGTGTGTGTGTGTGTGTGTGTGTGTGTGTGTGTGTGTGTGTGTGTGTGTGTGTGTGTGTGTGTGTGTGTGTGTGTGGTGTATGTGTGTGTGTGTGTGTGTGTGTGTGTGTGTGTGTGTGTGTGTGTGTGTGTGTGTGTGTGTCAGAACATCACTGAGTCACACACTGTGTGTGTGTGTGTGTGTGTGTGTGTGTGTGTGTGTGTGTGTGTGTCCGATAATCACTGAGTCCATGCATGTGTGTATGTGTGTGTGTGTGTGTGTGTGTCAGATAATCACTGAGTCAATGAATGTGTGTGTGTGTGTGTGTGTGTGTGTGTGTGTGTGTGTGTGTGTCCGATCATCACTGCGTCCATGCATGTGTGTGTGTGTGTGTGTGTGTGTGTGTGTGTGTGTGTGTGTATCACTATGTATGTGAACCTATGTGCGTGTGCATCATTGTGTGCATGTATCTTTGTGCTTGTATCTGAGTGTGTGTGTATCAGTGCCTGTGTGTATCAGTGCCTGTGTGTATCAGTGCCTGTGTGTATCAGTGTGTGTGCATTAATGTGTGTGCGTGCTCTGATCAGTGCTTGTGTCAGTGTTTGCGTGAGCGAGTGCGTGCGTGCATTAGTGTGTGCCTCCTTCGTCTGCGCGTGTCTAGTGCGTACATGCCGCAGCGTGTGCATGCATCGGGGTGTGCGTGCATCAGTGTGCACGTGCTCAGTGGGTACGTGGCCAAATTGTGCGTGTTCAGTGTGTGCGTGTTCATTCTGTGCGTGTTGAGTGCGTGTACAGTGTGTGCGTGTTCAGTGTGTGCGTGTTCAGTCTGTGCGTGTTCAGTCTGTACGTGTTCAGTGTCTACGTGTTTAGTGTGTACATGTTTAGTGTGTACGCATTCAGTGCGTGCGTGTTCAGTGTGTGCGTGTTTAGTGTGTGCGTGTTCAATGTGTGCGTATTCAATGTTTCCGTGTTTATTGTGAGCGTCCTCAGTGTGTGAGTACTTACTGTGTGCGTGCTCTGTGTGCGTATTTACTGTGTGCGTATACCAGTGTGTAACTCAAACTGTATGCTTGTTTGTAAGAGTGAACGTATGAAAAAATTTAATGACGATGACGATGATCATGATGATGATGATGATGATAATGATGACGATGATGATGATGATGATAATGACGATGATGATGATGATGATTGATGATTGATGATGATGATTGATGATGATGATGATGATGATGATGATTGATGATGATGATGATGATGATGATGATGATGATGCCGACGATGACGATGACGATGATGATGATGATGATGATGATGATGATGATGATGATGATGATGGATGATGATGATGATGATGGATGATGATGATGATGATGATGATGATGGATGATGATGATGATGATGGATGATGATGATGATGATGATGATGATTTTTTCTGGTTCTTTTTAAGCCGGAAACTTTTATGTTATCAAGGAGGATTCTGTACTCTACTCCTTTCATCTTAACTTGGCCCAAATTTTCGTCCTTTTGCAGCTTATTTCACGTGTCTCAGTTGCGTCTTTGAAACAGCACTTCTTCGTGACTAGCATAATATTCTACTGTTACAACGCAGCATTCGAGATGAAGAGATTGCAATTTTAGGCCAAGTTAGAGTAAAATGAGCATAGTGAAGGGGATGGGATGGAGGGATGGAGTAGAGAGGTGCACGAGAGAGAGGGTGTAAGATGGGGGAAGGGCAGCGAAATAGCAGGGTACAGGGCGACATGGAGGCGATTTGTTTGTGACCACCCCATACAGGTTTAAGGCGTCTGGCTATAGATAACTAGACAATTAGGGCTATAGATATAGGTGACGATACACTACTATTAAAATTACATCCATTTCCCTTATTTTCTACAATTTCTTTGGCCTACAACGCTTCCTGGCTGACCGTAAGATATCCCCGTGTCCTAATTTAGTCACCTTAATGGCAAAAACAGCAAAACCCAACACTTGCAGCAAGAGGAGAAGCCTACACACCATCACTACCCCCTAACCAGCAAAACGACGTCTATTGCCCTCATCTGTTGAATCTATTTGACCTATGACACTTCCTGGTTGGCAGCAAGATACCTCTGTGTCCTATCTGAATCATCTTAATGGCAAAAACAGCGAAATTTAACCCCAAAACAGTACAATTTGACACTTACAGCAGGAGACGGAGCCGACGCAGCCTCACCCTCTTATCGTCCAGCGGCAACTGACTGACCAATGGAATGCCATGCTTGTTCAGCCCAGAAACTTGTGTGAAACTTTACCCAACTACTTTTACAACCACTAGAGGGCACGGAGGCCCTCTCATCTTCGGGGTAACTCTAGGATTTTATTCCAGCTAATACAAGAGGCTATTATGCACCTGTGAGCTATTTATAAGTGACTGAGAGCGTTAATGCTGTAAATATTAACCTTCCAATGATCGTGACAACTCTCGTATTCTTTTACATTAAACTCCAGGGGATTTTATTCAGCTGGGAATGGGTCTTAGGAGCCTGGGTGCATAAGAGAAAACGGTGGTAGAGGAAGCATCAGGGACCGTAGCAAACAAAGTCAGAAATTATACTTAGATGTTTACCATACTCTATTCACTTTCACTTTGCCTAATATTGCCATCTCCTCACCGTAAATACTGAGCTATAAGGATACATTAACACTAGAATATAGAACAATACTCTCTTTTCCCTAAATGAACCTAAAATTACCATCTCTCCATCTTGAATGCTGAGTTTTACCTATAGATGAACACCAAAACATGATGCTAGTCACGAGGAAGTGCTATGTAAAGGATGTAGAGCCATACCATTGTCATTTCCTGGCACTGGGCTGCGTGAAATGAGTAAAATGACCTACACAGGGATGGAAATCTGGCCCGTGTTAGAGGAAGACCGGTATAGTCACGAAAAGGTGTTATGGAATGGATACAGAACTTCACTTTAACTTGGCCTAAAATTGCCATCTCTCCATCTTGAATGCTGAGCTGTAACAAGAGCCTGACGATACAGTATGATGCTAGTCACGAAAAAGTGCTCTTGAAGATAATATGTAGAGCCGTGTTATCGTCTTCTTCTGCCTGTAATTATGCAATGGGAAATAAGCAGCAAATATAAGATCTCAGCCATGTTAAGTCTGATAAGCTATACATACAGCTTAATGGAACGCTCTGATAGAAATTACAGCTATAAACTCGTTCCACAACTCCCTAGCACCTCTTCCTTGGCGATTTATTTTGCTTATTACGCCTTGCTCTCCTACTGTGCTGTATAAATCCTTCAAACTTTGCCATACTCTGCATAAATAACGTACAAAAAGATGTTAACCAGCCCTATCCAAAAATATATCGCTAAGGAAGTCTTTGGGTGGCTGGTGGGAGGTGCCTGTGTGTTACCATGGCAACCTCTCACACCATCGCAGTTACATACACACATTTCCCCACCAGCAAGTTCCATTAGAGAGTATTGTGTGTGTATGTATGTGTGTGTGTGTGTGTGTGTGTGTGTGTGTGTGTGTGTGTGTGTGTGTGTGTGTGTGTGTAGTAGCAGTAGTAGTAGTAGTTGTTCCCTAGGCAGTCTGGCCGAACAGCCCCGAGTCCCTTAGGAAGGCCCACAGAGCTCTCAAAGAGTGTATGTTGTGTTGTTGGCGTAGGTGATTGTGTGCAGTGCAGTCTTGCATAATGTGCTTAATAGTATGGGGTGCTGTGTTGCATCCTGGACAGGCATCAGCGACGAAGTCATCCAGCCTCTTCTGGTAGCTTAAGAGGGCTGGATGGTGCCCACATCTCAGCCTGGACAGGAGGACCCTGTTCTCACGAGGAAGATAGGATTCAGAAGGGTGGATGTCAGGAGGCCGTGCATGCAGGGAGGTAGGATTCAGAAGGGTGGATGTCAGGAGGCCGTGCATGCAGCTGTGTGTTGTCTTTAAGTGACTGAATGGAGCGGCGAGTGATCTGAGTGTGGATATGCTTCTGGAAGCTGGTTTGAGGCAGGCGAGGGGGAAGAGATGACAGTATTTGTGTATATCGTGTGCTGGGTGTTGTTGTGATGTTCCTTGGTGTGTGTGGATGTGCTGCCATGTACTGTAGTGGATGTTGTGGGTTTGTGGAGGCTGCAGCAAGAAACTGGGTGCCTCTCATGTCTAGGTGATCCTTGACTTTGAGGACTTTGGTTTCTTGGTGTAGGTGGTCTGTGGGTGTAGTAGCTGTGCAGCCTGTGATTATTTTTAGGGCCTTGTTCTGTATGGTCTGTAGAGTGTTGTAGTGTGTTTTGGTGAGGTTAGAAGCCTAGGCAGGGCTTGCATAATTCATCACTGAACATTTGTATTGTTTGTATACTGTGGTGGTGGTTTCTTTGTTGTGTCCGAATGTTGTATAGGCAAGTGACCTTAAGGCATTGAGATTTGGTGTTAATTTATTTTTAATGTTTGTGATGTGTTGTTTAAATGACATTGATGTATTGTATGTTACACCAAGGTGTGTGTGTGTGTGTGTGTGTGTGTGTGTGTGTGTGTGTGTGTGTGTGTGTGTGTGTGTGTGTGTGTGTGTGTGTGTGTGTGTGTGTGTGTGTGTGTGTGTGTGTGTGTGTGTGTGTGTGTGTGTGTGTGTGTGTGTGTGTGTGTGTGTGTGTGTGTGTGTGTGTGTGTGTGTGTGTGTGTGTGTGTGTGTGTGTGTGTGTGTGTGTGTGTGTGTGTGTGTGTGTGTGTGTGTGTGTGTGTGTGTGTGTGTGTGTGTGTGTGTGTGTGTGTGTGTGTGTGTGTGTGTGTGTGTGTGTGTGTGTGTGTGTGTGTGTGTGTGTGTGTGTGTGTGTGTGTGTGTGTGTGTGTGTGTGTGTGTGTGTGTGTGTGTGTGTGTGTGTGTGTGTGTGTGTGTGTGTGTGTGTGTGTGTGTGTGTGTGTGTGTGTGTGTGTGTGTGTGTGTGTGTGTGTGTGTGTGTGTGTGTGTGTGTGTGTGTGTGTGTGTGTGTGTGTGTGTGTGTGTGTGTGTGTGTGTGTGTGTGTGTGTGTGTGTGTGTGTGTGTGTGTGTGTGTGTGTGTGTGTGTGTGTGTGTGTGTGTGTGTGTGTGGCAGGGGAGTGTTGTTTATGGTGAGGTGTGGTATGTGACTGTGTTCTGCTGTCCAGTTTGTGAGAAGAGTCACTGTAGATTTGGCTGGGCTATTTTGAGCCTGTTTGTGGTGAACCATTCGTGTAGTGTGTTGAGGTAAGGTTGAATGATGTGTGCAGCTGTGTTTGCGTTTTGGTGCGTGCAAGTAAGTGTAATATCATATGCATAGGAAGCTATGTGTATCTGTGGTGTGTGGGGTATGGGTACGTCGTGCATGTATAGGTTAAAGAGTGTAGGGGACAAAACAGATCCTTGGGGGACGCCGTTTGTGACGTTTCTGATGTTAGAAGACTGACTGGCAAATGTTACGTGTGCACATCTGCCTGCTAAGTAGTTTGCCAGCCATCTTTTTGTGTTATTGTGCATGTTTGTGTTGAGTATTTTGTTTGTGAGGTTGTGGCGGGGGATAGCATCAAAAGCTTTGCTAATGTCTAGTGTGACTAGGAGTGTTCTGTGTGGTGGCCTAGCTGAATTCATGCCATCAATTACTCTCTGTGTAATATCTGTAAGAAGGGTGTTTGTGGAGTGTAGTGGCTTAAAGCCATGTTGTGACTGGGCTAGGGGAATGTGAGGTGTGACTAGTTGTAGTACCAGTCGTTCAGTGACTTTGGAGGGGGTGCAAAGGAGTGTGATGGGGAGGTGTGAGGAAGGTAACGTGGGGTCTTTGTTGGGTTTAGGGATAGTGATGATAATGCCATGCCTCCAGATGTTGGGTATTATGTTGTGTGAGTAGCTGTAGTTTGATATGTTGGTGAGTGCTTGTATGCCTTGTGATCATAGGTGTTTAAGGTGTATGTTGCTTATGTTGTCTGGTACACAGACAGATGAGTGCTTAAGGTTGTTAATGATGTGCTTCGTCTGGTTGTAAGTGAAAGGTGCGTAGTCTGGGTCTGTGGGGAACTGTCTCTTACGTCGGATGATACGTCGGTCTTCGGGATGGGGGTTTAGATGGGTAGATTGAGATGGTTTGGGAGGAAGGATGGGACTGGAGTGTATTGGTGCTGTGATGAGGAGGGGTAGACTGAGATGGTTTGGGAGGAAGGATGGGACTGGAGTGTAATGGTGTTGTGATGAGGAGGGGTAGATTGAGATGGTTTGGGAGGAAGGATGGGACTGGAGTGTATTGGTGTTGTGATGAGGAGGGGTAGATTGAGATGGTTTGGGAGGAAGGATGGGACTGGAGTGTATTGGTGTTGTGATGAGGAGGGGTAGATTGAGATGGTTTGGGAGGAAGGATGGGACTGGAGTGTATTGGTGCTGTGATGAGGAGGGGTAGACTGAGATGGTTTGGGAGGAAGGATGGGACTGGAGTGTATTGGTGTTGTGATGAGGAGGGGTAGACTGAGATGGTTTGGGAGGAAGGATGGGACTGGAGTGTATTGGTGTTGTGATGAGGAGGGGTAGATTGAGATGGTTTAGGAGGAAGGATGGGACTGGAGTGTATTGGTGTTGTGATGAGGAGGGGTAGACTGAGATGGTTTAGGAGGAAGGATGGGACTGGAGTGTATTGGTGTTGTGATGAGGAGGGGTAGACTGAGATGGTTTAGGAGGAAGGATGGGACTGGAGTGTATTGGTGTTGTGATGAGGAGGGGTAGACTGAGATGGTTTGGGAGGAAGGATGGGACTGGAGTGTATTGGTGTTGTGATGAGGAGGGGTAGACTGAGATGGTTTAGGAGGAAGGATGGGACTGGAGTGTATTGGTGTTGTGATGAGGAGGGGTAGACTGAGATGGTTTGGGAGGAAGGATGGGACTGGAGTGTACTGATGTTGTGATGAGGTGTAGATTGAGATGGTTTGGGAGGAAGGATGGGACTGGAGTGTATTGGTGTTGTGATGAGGAGGGGTAGATTGGGATGGTTTGGGAGGAAGGATGGGACTGGAGTGTATTGGTGTTGTGATGAGGAGGGGTAGATTGGGATGGTTTGGGAGGAAGGATGGGACTGGAGTGTATTGGTGTTGTGATGAGGAGGGGTAGACTGAGATGGTTTGGGAGGTAGGATGGGACTGGAGTGTATTGGTGTTGTGATGAGGAGGGGTAGACTGAGATGGTTTGGGAGGAAGGATGGGACTGGAGTGTATTGGTGTTGTGATGAGGAGGGGTAGACTGAGATGGTTTGGGAGGAAGGATGGGACTGGAGTGTATTGGTGTTGTGATGAGGAGGGGTAGATTGAGATGGTTTGGGAGGAAGGATGGGACTGGAGTGTATTGGTGTTGTGATGAGGAGGGGTAGATTGGGATGGTTTGGGAGGAAGGATGGGACTGGAGTGTATTGGTGTTGTGATGAGGAGGGGTAGATTGGGATGGTTTGGGAGGAAGGATGGGACTGGAGTGTATTGGTGTTGTGATGAGGAGGGGTAGACTGAGATGGTTTGGGAGGAAGGATGGGACTGGAGTGTATTGGTGTTGTGATGAGGAGGGGTAGACTGAGATGGTTTGGGAGGAAGGATGGGACTGGAGTGTACTGGTGTTGTGATGAGGAGGGGTAGACTGAGATGGTTTGGGAGGAAGGATGGGACTGGAGTGTATTGGTGTTGTGATGAGGAGGGGTAGGCTGAGATGGTTTGGGCATGTGGAGAGGATGGGGGATCACAATTGGGTGCAGAAATTGAAAAGTGTTAATATTGGGGGTTGGGTTGCGAGAGGCAGACCGAAAAAGACCTGAGACGAGATCATAAGGAATTGAACAGGGAGACTGCCAGAGATCGAGCAGCATGGAGAACCGCCATTAGGTGACTAAGGCTGACGCATGCATGTTGGAGCCTTTATAAACGAAACGAAACGAAAAGATACAATGAAACGAAATGATTATCGTATTTATTGCCCATTCTCCATCATCACTGCTGAGATATAACAATAGATTAGCTGGAATCCGATGCTAGTCACGAAGAAGTGCTATGTAGGTGGAGCTGAAGCATTGCCTTATTCTGCCACTGAGCTACGTGAAATAAACTCTATATGATGCTAGTCACGAAGAAGTGCTTTACCACAGACAGCTTCCATGTCATCTTGTCCAGCATCTGTCTGTCTTCCCTCCTGCTCACACATTCCTCATTCCTCTCTCCACCACATCCCTCCACCTCTTCCTCGGCCTTCCTCTCCCTCTCTCACGCTGCACCTCATCACACACACTCTCCTAGTCAGTCTCTCATTCTCCATTACCTCCACATGGCCAAAGGATCTCATAGTACGTCTTTCAACACTTTCAGTCACATCCACATCCACACCACAACGCTCTGTCACTCCCTCATTGTCTCTCTGTCTCTGTTAACTCCCCATCCATATCAACACCACAACGCTTCTTCACTTCCTCATTTGTCAGTCTGTCCTCCATCACGTCCTTCAGTCTCTGTCTCTCCATCCACATCCACATGTCACTCATTTGTCAGTCTGTCTCTCCATGTAACTCCACATCCACATCCACACCACAACGCTCCTTCTCTTCCTCATTTGTCAGTCTGTCTCTCCATGTAACTCCACATCCACATCCACACCACAACGCTCCTTCTCTTCCTCATTTGTCAGTCTGTCTCTCCATGTAACTCCACATCCACATCCACACCACTACGCTCCTTCTCTTCCTCATTTGTCAGTCAGTCTCTCCATGTAACTCCACATCCACACCACAACGCTCCTTCACTTCCTCATTTGTCAGTCTGTCTCTCCATGTAACTCCACATCCACATCCACACCACAACGTTCCTTCACTTCCTCATTTGTCAGTCTGTCTCTCCATGTAACTCCACATCCACACCACAACGCTCCTTCACTTCCTCATTTGTCAGTCTGTCTCTCCATGTAACTCCACATCCACATCCACACCACAACGTTCCTTCACTTCCTCATTTGTCAGTCTGTCTCTCCATGTAACTCCACATCCACATCCACACCACAACGCTCCTTTACTTCCTCATTTGTCAGTCTGTCTCTCCATGTAACTCCACATCCACATCACAACACTCCTTTACTTCCTCATTTGTCAGCCTGTCTCTCCATGTAACTCCACATCCACATCCACACCACAACGCTCCTTCACTTCCTCATTTGTCAGTCTGTCTCTCCATGTAACTCCACATCCACATCCACACCACAACGCTCCTTCACTTCCTCATTTGTCAGTCTGTCTCTCCATGTAACTCCACATCCACATCCACACCACAACGCTCCTTCACTTCCTCATTTGTCAGTCTGTCTCTCCATGTAACTCCACATCCACATCCACACCACAACGCTCCTTCACTTCCTCATTTCTCAGCGTTATCGTAAAATACACTAGTTTCCCGTCTCTTTTACACGTTCTCTTTGGTGACGGAATGATAGAAAACGTAATTTTAGTATAATTTTATGGTAAACTCGTGTATTATGAGTATAGTCCTCCCAGGCAGACGCACACAACATTTCCTAGCAGAATTACTCACTCAAATCACATCCTCCTCCTGTACAGCCTTCAGTGACCTCAAATTGCATTGGACGTCGCAAACCGTGACATCATCCTTGACGAACTTGCTCACCTGGTTGTCTCTGGCCACCTGTCCTGCTGGCTGGAAAGATGCCTGGCCCAGCGTCACTCTCGCGTTGTGTTTTGTGGGGCGGTTAGTGATTATCGACCCTTTGATCTTGGCACAGCTCAGGGTGGGGTACTTAGCCTCTTTCTCTTCAGTCTTCTCATGAATAGATCCCTCCTTTTAGGTCCTATCCCTGGTTCCTCTCTGATCCTGACCTATGCTGATGATATTTGCATCCACTCCCCTTCTCCCGTCACTCTTCAGCGTCTCCTAGTTAAGTTCGGCCAGGCTGCATCTGCTTATGGGTGGATTATCTGTCTATCTATCTATCTATTGCCAGACGCCTTAATCCCATACGGGGTGGTCACAAACAAATAGCCTCCACGTCGCCTTGTCCCTGCCATTGCACTGCCCTGGGCCCACTTCACACACCCCTCTCTCATATACCTCCTCACTCCATCCCTCCATCTCATCCTTGGCCTCCCCCTCCCTCTCCCCGTCCACTTCACTCACATACACTCTCCTCGTCAGTCTCTCACTCTCCATCCGCCCAACTCACACCCCCCTCTCTCAAATACCTCTCCATTCCATCCCTCCATCTCATCCTTGGCCTCCCCCTCCCTCTCTCCCCCTCCACATCACTCACATACACTCTCCTCCTCAGTCTCACACTGCCCAAACCAAACTGTTTACACGATCCCTCACTCACAGGCTCGCTTGCAGAACCATAACCCTCCTCGGCTGTCATCTTGAGGTAGTGCAGGATTATACATATCTCGGAATTCCCCTTTCTTCCCTCTTTCACCCCTGCCAGTATGTCTCCACTGTCTGCCCCGCCTTCACCGCAGACTTCAACTCCTTGGCACGCTCACTTGTGACTCGCATGGGGTCAGCATCCCCGTCGCTCCATCATTTTACCTGTTATACATTCGCTCCCTTCTTGATTATCATGCCATTCCTCTCTCCCTTGTCCCCCCAGCACAGCTCCGACCATTTGAAGTGGGACAGAATCGGACGATGCGCCTCATTCTTCGCTGCCCCAGGTCTGTCAGAGTAGTTACCATGCTCCATAAACTCAGTCTGTGTCGCATCACCGATCGCATTCATATGCTTGGCGTCTGCTTTGCCACACAGTGTCTGACAACATTTCCGTCTCCTGATTCATCCTTTTCCTCCTGATTGGTTGACATTCTCTCAGATTCCACTCACCTAGACCGGATCCGGCATACTCACGTGCCAGGCCTGTCCTCTCCAGCTTTCTGGCCGTGATCCCGCCAGCATCCGTGCTGATTTTGTCACTCCCATCCCCACTGACCCTTTGCCCCCTATCTGGACACGTACGACTCCTGCTGTGCACTACACACCTTCTGCCACTGCTTCTGACCGCTTACCCATCCCCTCACAGCTCTCTATCACTGACACCCTTCACTCCGTAGCCCGCACCTACCCTTCCCCTCCTATTCACGTCTACACTGACGGTTCTGTCGTCGCTAACGGCCGGGCGGGAGCTGCTTGCATTGCCTTTACCAACTCTGCTTCCCCCGTCCTCTCCACCTGCCACCGCCTTCCAACTGGGCAGCAGTACCCAGTGTGAACTACCTGCTGTACGCTCTGCCCTGGACTTCCTTCTCTCTCGTCACCTGCCAGGTCTCATCAGGCATTCCCAAGCTGCCCTTCCCGTACTTCGCAACCACCATCCACCACTGACACCATCCAGCACTATGACACCATCCAGCACTATGACACCATCCAGCACTATGACACCATCCAGCACTGTGACACCATCCACCACTGACACCATCCAGCACTATGACACCATCCACCACTATGACACCATCCACCACTATGACACCATCCAGCACTATGACACCATCCAGCACTGTGACACCATCCACCACTGACACCATCCAGCACTATGACACCATCCAGCATTATGACACCATCCACCACTGACACCATCCACCACTGACACCATCCAGCACTGTGACACCATCCAGCATTATGACACCATCCACCACTGACACCATCCAGCACTATGACACCATCCAGCACTGTGACACCATCCAGCATTATGACACCATCCACCACTGACACCATCCAGCACTATGACACCATCCAGCACTATGACACCATCCAGCACTATGACACCATCCAGCACTGTGACACCATCCAGCACTATGACACCATCCAGCATTATGACACCATCCACCACTGACACCATCCAGCACTATGACACCATCCAGCACTATGACACCATCCAGCACTGTGACACCATCCAGCACTATGACACCATCCAGCACTATGACACCATCCAGCACTGTGACACCATCCAGCACTATGACACCATCCAGCACTATGACACCATCCAGCATTATGACACCATCCAGCACTATGACACCATCCAGCACTGTGACACCATCCAGCACTATGACACCATCCAGCACTATGACACCATCCAGCACTATGACACCATCCATTATGCTTTCATTGTAATGCCCTTGCACTAGGACAATGATCGGACATTTTGGTGTGTGTGTGTGTGTGTGTGTGTGTGTGTGTGTGTGTGTGTGTGTGTGTGTGTGTGTGTGTGTGTGTGTGTGTGTGTGTGTGTGTGTGTGTGTGTGTGTGTGTGTGAGTGTGTGTGTGTTGTCCACGCACACGTGCACACACACACGTACATCAGGTGCACGTGCATGTAGTGTCCTAGTGATGGGTTTTGAATCAAGAGGTTATTTTTTAATGCATATCGTGTTTTTTTGGTCTGTCTACCCACCTGTGTATGTGACTATGTATATGTATGTACTTAGGGTGTATATGTATGTATATGTCTGCCTGTCTATGTATATATGAATATATCATACATATGTGCGTGTTGCATGTGTATATGTATGCAGGCCTGTACACATAGCCATATCTGTATACATGTGTACCTATCCTGTATATGCACTGTGTCTATGGCTACATGTGCGTGAATATACACATA
>NC_137070.1:1327372-1329872 GCF_032717465.1 Coenobita brevimanus | reverse complement strand
AAACATACCAAGCCTCTCTCAGCTTAGCAATATTAGCAACCAAAAGGAGTGTGTGTGTGTGTGTGTGTGTGTGTGTGTGTGTGTGTGTGTGTGTGTGTGTGTGTGTGTGTGTGTGTGTGTGTGTGTGTGTGTGTGTGTGTGTGTGTGTTTCTACATCTATCCACCCTCCGTTTTCTATATCCATCGTATACTAAGATATTTTTCCGTCATAACTTCTACCCTTCCTGCGTCTACACCTCTAAATATTCTGCCCACGACACCTCTTCTTGCCCAAAATTCCTCAACTTCCATCTCTCTCTCTCTCTCTCTCTCTCGCTCTCTCTCTCTCTCCCTCTCAAACTTTATATCCCTCCTCTTTCTTCTCTCCCTTTCCTCTTTTCTCTCTGACACTCCTCCCCTCCTCCTCCTCCTCTTCTCCCTCCCCTCCTCACTTCCTTCACCTTCCCTCTTCTCTCTCCCTCCCTCCCTTCCCTCCCACTAACCTTCCTCTCTCTCTCTCTCTCTCTCTCTCTCTCTCTCTCTCTCTCTCTCTCTCTCTCTCATATTTTCCCTCCTTTCCTCCTCTCCCCCCCTTCCTTCTCCCCCTCCTCCTCCTCCCTGTTCCCTCCCCTCCCCCCTCTCTCTTCCCCTCCCCTCTACTCCCTCCTCTTTCCTCCCTGTCCCTCCCCCAGTCTTCCTCCCCTCCCCATCTTTCCATCACCTCCTCTCCTCCCCTTCCTCTCCCTCCCCTTCCCCCTGCCCCCCTGAGAGAGAGAGAGAGAGAGAGAGGGAGAGACAGACAGACAGACAGACAGACAGACACACAGACAGAGGCAGAGAAAGAGAGAGAGAGAGAGAGAGAGAGACAGACAGACAGACAGACAGACAGACAGACAGAGACAGAGTGAGAGAGAGAGAGAGAGAGAGAGAGAGAGTGTGTGTGTGAGGGAGAGAGAGAGAGAGAGAGAGAGAGAGAGAGAGAGAGAGGCTATATAAGTTCCATCCTCACCATATCCTTACAATACAAAGGTCAGGGGACTTGTTACAATACCCCCCCCTCTCTCTCTCTCTCTCTCTCTCTCTCTCTCTCTCCACAGCAGGTCATCCACGAAAGGACCCAAGAAGAATCCAACTCCTGTGTGTGTGTGTGTGTGTGTGTGTGTGTGTGTGTGTGTGTGTGTGTGTGTGTGTGTGTGTGTGTGTGTGTGTGTGTGTGTGTGTGTGTGTGTGTGTGTGTGTGTGTGTGTGTGTTTGGGAGAGACAGCCCTAAGTATTCAATATAGACAGTGGGTGTTAGTGCCAGGGAGGTGATAAGTAAAGGAGGACTACTAGGTCTCGTGAACGGGCTGTGAAGAATTTGTCCAGAGTAGAAGAGGCATAAACATAAGTTTATGCAACAGGTCAACTCTGGAACTGTCTCCCTCTGTCTTTATTTCCTACTGCCTATGACCTCCAGTGTAGGTAGGTAGGTATCTAGGGAGGCAGGTAGGTAGGTTGGTAGGTTGGTAGGTAGGTAAGTAGGTAGGTACGTTGGTAGGTAAGTTAACCAATACTCCCAGTCCTTCATGTATGCAACAGGTCAACTCTGGAACTGTCTCCCTCTGTCTGTATTTCCTACTTCCTATGACCTCCAGTCTTTCAAACGCAGTGTGTCCAGGCATCTCAAAATGAACGCATCTTGAATTTGGCTCTCTTTTGTATTGTTTTTGGTTTTTTCTTGGAGGGAACGGTATTGTGGGCTCCTGGCCTTTGGTTCCTTCTTTCTTGCATAAAAAAAAGGTGGGGACGCTCACCATCCACTCACTTGATGTAGTGTTGCTCTCGGGTGTCTGCCCTTTCCTCTCCTCCATCCTTCTTCCCTTCCATCCTCTTCTGTCTTTCTTTCCTTCATTCTTTCCTCTTCCTTCTGCCTGTGGGTGACTCTACACTGAGTGACAGGCCAAATGGTTTCCTGTACACCAGGAAACCATTCACTACGCCGGGTGGTAACCATAACACCAAATTATGGCGCCTGGTGGTTTATTGGGTAATTAAGGCGCTCCAATCGGATTGAGCCAGTGCAGGTTTATATCCAAGGGATGGTTGGGGTTTATTGCTCATGTAATGCCACTCAGGGATGAGTGAGGCTGGTCCCTCTCATCTTAAATGTCAGCACCAATGCCTAGCCCCGGGGTCCTACGCTCCTCATGGGGCAACACAGGATTGGGTGATGGATGGAGGGATAAGAAATAGAGGGAGAAAGAGACGTTTACCTGAGGCGTGTACAGGTAGGCCTACTGATTGGGTGCGGGGCTCAGGTGTAATTAATCAGTGAGGTACGAGTCAATTACCTGAGTTGACGCGGCCAGGTGAGTGTGGTGGTGTGGTGGTGGTGGTGTGGTGGTGTGGTGGTGGTGGTGTAATTCACCGGGTCGGTCAGGATCACTTGATGGTCGTGATCGTCAGCTTTTACCCTCCCGGAAGGGAGCTGAGAGCTCATATAGTCCGACCTAAGGGCAAGGCTGTGACCTTCACACACGCA
>NC_137070.1:1312372-1322372 GCF_032717465.1 Coenobita brevimanus | reverse complement strand
CTGACAAATGAGGAAGTGAAGGAGCGTTGTGGTGTGGATGTGGATGTGGAGTTACATGGAGAGGCAGACTGACAAATGAGGAAGTGAAGGAGCGTTGTGGTGTGGATGTGGATGTGATAGGAAGCGTTAGGAGAAATACACTGAGGTGGTTTGGCCATGTGGAGAGGATGGAGAGTGAGAGACTAACGAGGAGTGTGTATGTGAGTGAGGTGGAGGGGGTGGAGGAAGGGAAGACCGAGAGGGAGGTGTAAGTAGGAGGGATTAAGGTGTTTGGCAACAGAGAGAGAGAGAGAGAGAGAGAGAGAGAGAGAAGCTGCCTAACACCTCTTCCTAAGCGATTTATTTCACTTATTAATCCTTACTGCCTTCTTCTGTGTCATATAAATCCAATACAATTATTTTTAGGATGATATAAAAACTAAAATTCATCATTATCATTATCATTATCATCATCATCATCACCATCATCATCATCGGGACCTCCTTTCCCACCCTAGGGCAGGGTGAGGAGTAGCAATGTCCAGACAGCCTAAGTTTGCCCAATCCAATGGGCCACGCTTCCATTCACTCATCATTCAAGCCCCCGGAATCCTGGCTCTATCGGATACGCCAAAAACATTCACCACGTTCTGTAGCTTCACATAAACGTATCCGATATAGTCAATGGGCCACACTTCCATTCACTCACCATTCAAGCCCCTGGAATCCTGGCTTTATCTGATACGCCGAAAACATTCACCACGTTCTGTAGCTTCATATAAACGTATCCGATAGAGTAGTCCGGACGCCGCCACGTTAAAAAGGGTGCCAAATCCCTGATCAAGCACTTCCCACAACATTCATCCAGCCAGCTCGATCTCTTGTCAGTTCCTTAACCTCACCGACTTCCATACCTCTCTTCCTCACACACTCATCCACCATATCCCTCCACCTCCTCCTTGGCCTACCTCGCCTCCTCCCTCCTTCAAATTCCCTCAGATATACCTTTTTCACCACTCTGTTGTTATCCATTCTCTCCACATGACCATACCATCTCAGTACACTCTCTTCGATTCTGGTGTCCACAGACTTCCTCACTCCACATCTTTCACGAATCACATTATTTCGTATCCTATCCACCCTCTGTACTCCAGATGCATTCCTCAGCAGTCCCATCTCAACAGCTCTTACTCTTGACTTTTCATTTTCATGCCACACCATAGTCTCACATCCATATGTTAAAGTTGGCACTAACACTCCTTCATGTAAGCCTCGTGCAGCTGCAACACTCAAGCCTCTGTTTCTTATCAAGGCCTTCATTGCACCAGCTACTTTTCTTCCTTGTGTCACTCTACTTTACACTTGTATTGCACATTTTCCTCTCTTTTCTATCACTGTACCCAGGTATTTGAACTCTCTCACCAATTCCAGTCTCTCTCCATTCACTGTAACATCACACTGGGAGTCACCTTCTCTCTCAGTAACCATCACTTTACTCTTTTCTACATTTACTCTCAAGGCACGACGCTCACAGACATCAGCAAAACTCTGCACTAGCCAACCAAGTTCTTGTCCGGTACTTGCAAGCAGTACTGCATCATCAGCATACAACAAATTTGAGATATTCCATTCATCACCATTCATTACCAACGCCATCCCTCTCTCCATTACTCGTGTTTTTACTTCTCTCATCACCCCATCCATATATATATTGAACAACCATGGGGACATCACACAACCTTGTCGCACGCCCACACCGATCGTGAACCATTCACTTAGATGCCCATTAACCCTTACACATGCTTCACTACCATCATAAAAACTCTTGACGGCACCTAGCAGCTTACCATCTACACCGTACATGCGCAAAACCTTCCACAATCCTTCTCTGTCTACTTTGTCATATGCTTTTTCCAGATCCATGAATGCCATAAACACCTTATGGTCCTTCTCACAAGCCTTCTCTGCTATGTCTCACTGCAAATACTTGATCCACACATCCTCTGCCACTCCTAAAGCCACCCTGTTCATCAATAGGACTTCTAATATCTCTCTTACATTCTCTATAATAATTCTTCCATACCCCATGTGGAAGGAAAACAAAAATTACGTAGCCAGTTCAAAAAAAAAAATAAATAAATAAATCGCTTAGGTAAAGGTGTTAGGGAGAAAATACGAACCCACGTCATTTGTCCAGTCCCTCCAATTTTCCTCTTCATTCCCTTAAATTGGGGTCTTGGTTCCCGCTGTGACTCTCTCTCTCTCTCCCTCTCTCTCTCTCTCTCTCTCTCTCTCTCTCTCTCTACGGGGCTATGGGCGTGGGAAGATGCCCCTCTTTTAACACGCCTTTGTCTCTTCTTCCCTATTTCTTCTAAGTTACTCTGCATATCCCGCAACGCCTGTACATTTGCGGTTTATTTCGCAACGCCACTACATCTGCGGTTTATTTCGCTACCCCTGTACATCTGCGGTTTATTTGGCAACGCTGTACATTTATTTCGCAACGCTTGTACATTTGCGACTTATTTTGAGGAGGTGTATGCAGCTGACTTGGAAGAGAGGGATTGGAAAAGAGGTGGGACAGATGTTTACATTCTCTCTCTCTCTCTCTCTCTCTCTCTCTCTAAGCTTATTCACACATCATCCACGCCTCTCTCTTTACTCTTTATCCATCCCTCCCTCTTTTTACCTCTGATAGCTGAGAGAGAGAGAGAGAGAGAGAGAGAGAAGAGAGAGAAAGAGAGAGAGGAGAATACTTGCAGTCCAATTGTCATCCTTTTCTTTCTTTCTCTATTTCCCCTAACTCATTCAAAGAGAGAGAGAGAGAGAGAGAGAGAGAGAGAGAGGAGGGGGGAGGGGGGAGAGGGGGATGGGTGTGGGAATGGACCACTTGGGGTGAGGATGAGGAGAATGGAGGAGGGTAGGGGAGTGAAGGGAGGAAGAGGGAGGGGGAGGGAGAGGAGGGTAGGGGAGTGAAGGAAGGAAGAGGGAGGGTAGGGGAGGGAGGGGGATGGGTGGGGGAGGGGTGGAGGAGGGAGGAGGAGAGGGGAGGGAGGTGAGGGGGAGGCAGCAAGACAGATCACCTGACATGACCCAAATTGACCTAATAAAGACAAAGGGAAGCATGGGAGACCGACTGAGGCCTTGGGGGAGGGGGAGGGGGAAGGGGACGGGAGTGGAGGAGAGGGAGAGGGAGGGGGAGGTAAAGGTGAGGGGGAGTGGATGGAAGGGGAGGGACAGGTAAAGGGGAGGAGGAAGGGAGTGATTGAGAGGGGGAGGGCAGGGAGGGAGGGGAGGGAGGGGAAAGGTGAGGGGGAGGGGAGGGAGGGAGGGGAGGGAGGGGAAAGGTGAGAGGGGGGAGGGGACAAGGAACGAGTTGAGCATTGAATGACTGAATGTAAAGAATAACACAGGAAAAAAATGACACCGGAAAATGCGTCAAAGAGTGTGAAGTGGGAAAAATGTCACACAGAAGTATTTACATATTATGGTAGGCGTTTCACATACTACAATTATGCGTTCTGGATTTAGAACATCTCGCCATCGTGACACAACACTAAACTCAACACCAGACCCAACCTTCCTGGTGCAAGTTGTGCGGTATCAGACTACGCCATTTTTTTTACTGAGGCGAAGATGCATTCGACAGATTGGTGATTATTGGCTGACTGCAACATTACTTCATAATCTAGCATTATTAACTGACAACAAATATCTGAGGGGGAAATTTGGGTTAGTAAGTAATTTTTTGGACATGTTGCATTCAGCCAATAATCATCAACCTGTCAAGTGCATCTTCGCCTTGATAAAAATAACTGAGTTATGGTGGAATTCTGTCAGCTCTTTGGAACACTGCTAGGTACCATATGACTTACCACCACCATGGAGATTATCGAGGGCAATAAGAAAGGAGTGTTATTAGAGCAGCAAAATGTAAATCTAGAATGAAAATGTTGGCTCAAACTACTCAAGATCAACCTGGGCAAACATACGCCCAAACTGCCTTAGCCTTGAACAAAGACGCTCAGGCTCATTTCGTATCTCAAGAACATTGTAAAAGACTCATTCTGCGTCACCAAAGGGCCAATCAACCTCGCGACCCTGCTACACTACAGGAACTTGCTATATCAGGTGAATGGGCAGTGACAACCGCATCGTTGCTTTTGCTAGTGAATAAACACTGCGACTGTAAGCGAGATGTGACCTCTGGATGATGAATGGCAATTTTCCCATGGCTCCTCCTACGTTCAAACAGTTGTATGTCATTCGTGTTCCTCTGGGAGAAACTGCTGCCTCCGTTTTTTTTTTTTTATGTGAGGAAGAAGGAACCAAAGGCATTCCTGCGACACTTATGAGGAACTTTTCAAGGCAGTTCTTGATAAATGTGGGGAATACCTCCTACATCCAGACCCTTCATCCGTTATACTTGACTTCGAACAAGCAACTTTAAAAGCCATCACAGCAACTCTCGAAACAGAGGTGACCATTCGTTGTTGTTCGTATCAATTGACAAGGAAAGTGAGGACATAAAGTTGTTTTGTGGTGTGGCTGCCAGTCTAGCTTTTCGTCCTCTCGAGGATGTATCTATCTATCTATCTATTGCCAGACGACATAATCCCGTATCTATCTATCTATCTATCTATTCCCAGACGCCATAATCCCGTACGGGGTGGCCATTTGTCTTTGAGTTAGTTGTTTTACGGGGAGGGGCACTAACCCTCCACCAACCCACTTGTTGACACGTAGGCAGCACGTATGGTTTGGTTATATGGTTACCACCCAGCGTTGTAAATGGTTTCTTGGCTTACAGGAAACCATTTGGCTTGTCACTCAATGTAAAGCCACCTGTAAAGGAAAGAAAAGCAATAACAAGTGACAGGAAAGATGGGAGAAATAAGAAGAGAGGAGGACAGGCACAGAAAAAGAATGATAAAGGCTAAGGAAGAAGTAGGCAGCACTACATCAAGTGAGTGGATGATGGCCGCCACCACCTACCACTAAGGATGTACCTGCTGGCATGAATCACCTACAAAATAACACACTTGAGGGCATGGAGTCTTTTGTCACCTACTTCGACCAGACTTAGGAACGGGAACTTCTAGACGTGGCCAGAGACAGCAAGATGGTCAAGAGATCCACACAGTTCAGCTCCGTCGCATCCCTCCTCAGTTTCCTCCACAAATTTGGAACGTTCATGAGGCAACTATTCGAATGAGTCGCACGAAGAACTTATATGAGGGCTGGAACAATCGACACAGCAGGTTAGTTGAGGTTAATGAAACGTGGCTTCCTGGGTATTTATAACATTCAATATTATGTTTCATTTTTTATATTATTTGAAGTGTTAGGTCCTAGAGTTGCCTACAATGCCTAGGTTTATACGATTCAAATTATTAACTTGTACGTAGATTAATGCTCCATGGGACAATAATAATTTTGATTTATGGCAAGAGACAGATATTGGTGGAGAGTTCATCGAGACCCTATACATTACGTGCGGTGCCACAGGAAACGATTTTTTTTTTTTTTTAACGAGGAAGAAGGAACCAAAGGCCATGAGCCCGCAGTTACAGTTCCCTCCAAGAGAAAAACAAAATACAAGAGAGAGCCAAATTCAAGATCCGATCATTTTGAGATGCCTGGACACACTGCGTTTGAAAGACTGGAGATCATAGGAAGCAGGAAATACAGACAGAGGGAGACAGTTCCAGAGTTGACCTGTTGCATAAATGAAAGACTGGGAGTTGATTGATTGATTAGATATGGCGTGCTATGCAGTGGATCCAATCTGACCAAGCTCTTGTAGTTACTCAGATCCAGCAAGAATCTCGTGGGGCACCTCACGAGAAACGCCAGAAAAGAATATATAAGAATCCTCAGACAAGAATGGAGACCCTCTACTTGGACTGCAGGACTGGTTGTAAATCAATTGAGGCGTGTGTGTGTGTGTGTGTGTGTGTGTGTGTGTGTGTGTGTGGGTGTGTGGGTGTGAGAGAGAGAGAGAGAGAGAAGGAGAGACTGTGTGTGTCTGTGAGTGAAAGAATGAATGAAAGACTGAATGAATGCGTGCGTGTGTGTGCCTGTGCTTGCGTGTGCGTGTGTGTGCTTGCTTGTGCGTGTGTGTGAGTGAGTGTGAGTGCGTGTGGAGTGGCATAACATAGGTGAGTGCGTCTCTTTAAGCCTACCTGTTATAGGCTGAGGGAGGAAGCCTTAGAATATGCTAGGCCTAGAGACAGACAGACAGGCAGACAGACGGACAGACAGAGAAAGAGAGAGAGAGAGAGAGAGAGAGAGAGAGAGAGAGAGAGAGAGAGAGAGAGAGAGAGATGGGGAAATAGACAGATAGATAGATAGGAAGACAGACAGACAGACATGTACATGGAAAGACAGACACAGATAAAAGAGAGACAGACAGACAGATAGATAGATAGATAGATAGAGAGAGAGAGAGAGAGAAAGAGAGAGAGAGAGAGAGAGAGAGAGAGAGAGAGAGAGAGAGAGAGAGGTAATATAACATCGTACATAATCATACCACTCATAACCCCCCTCCCCAGACAGCCTGTCGTAGCGTTATCGGCGTCTATCTTCCTTCATTATGCCCCCACCTACCTATAGCGAGGGAGGCATTAAGTGATTGGTCTGTTTGTCCGTGCGTGCGTGGATCCGTGTGTCCGTAACAGTCATGTGGGCGTGATATCTCCTGAACCCGTTGATGGATTTAGACCAAACTTTTGTCAGTAACAGAGTATGAAGGGGCGATGAAGTGATTAGGTCAGCAAGGTCAAGGGGTCAAAGGTCAAGGATATATGGGTGTGACCGCGATATCTCCTGAACCCCTTGACGGATTTAGACCAAACTTTTGTCACTGATGCTGTATGAAGGGGCAATGAAGCGATTAGGTCAGCAAGGTCAAGGGGTCAAAGGTTAATGTAATATAGGTGTAACCGTGATATCTCCTAAGCCCATGAACGGATTTCCACCAAACTTTTGTCACTGATGCAGTATGAAGGGGTAATGAAGTGATTAGGCCAACAAAATCAAGGGGTCAAAGGTCAAGGTCATATGGGGTCGACTTAATATTATCTTTGATATTATTTCAACCCACAATGAACCCTGTCATGGAGGTTGTATGGCCAGACCGTGTGAAGGCTTGGCGGAGGCGTTTTTCAATATTATTATTATTATTATTATTATTATTATTATTATGATGATGATGATGATGATTACTACTACTACTACTACTACTACTACTATTAACACTACTACTACTACTTCTACTATTACTACTACTACTACTACTACTACAACTACTACTATTTGCATACTCATTGCTCCCCCAGGTCTCTGTAGCTCCATAGAAAATAATTACGATAAAGAGGATCACCAGGAACGGGCTAAGTAGCAAGTGGACAGACATGAAGGGAGAACCACAGAGGGACGGTACCAAGTTTGTTTATAAAAGGTCCCTCCCTCTCCGGCTCCCTCGCAGCTCAGTGTCCCTCCAGCGGTCAGAGGGGGAGGATGTCAGGCTTCTCTCTCGTGCGAATCCTCTTTGGCCTTTTGAATTGAGATGTAGTCAAATTCAAAGTGTGTTTTTATGAGTTTTTGTGTGTAACCGTTGTGATACCTTTGTGAAAATATTGTGATTGTCAAAATAAATAATGGGGTTAATTTTGGCAGCGTTATTCAGCATTTATACATTGATTTTAACCGTCGACAGTGACTAAATCGCAAATATACAAGTGCTAAGGGATATTGTGTGTGAAACGTACTCTCTATCTCACTGAAATTATTGTGCTTGTAAAAATGAATGATGCTGTGAATTACCATCGCTTTTTATACAGGATTTATCCCTAACACCTCTTCCTAAGCGATTTATTTTGTTTATTACACTTACTGTCCTCTTCTGTGTTGCGTAAATCCTTGCACTCCCTAACACCTTTTCCTAAGCAATTTATTTTGTTTATTACACTTACTGTCCTCTTCTGTGTTCCATAAATCCTTCCAGTCCCTAACACCTTTTCCTAAGCGATTAATTTTGCTTATTACACCGTGCTCTTCTGTGTTCCATAAATCCTTCCACTCCCTAACACCTTTTCCTAAGCGATTTATTTTTCTTAATACACCATGCACTTCTGTGTTCCATAAAACTTTCCAGTCCCTAACACGTTTTCCTAAGCGATTTATTTTGCTTATAACACCATCCTCTCATGTGTTAAATCCTTCCAATATCACCATACTCTGCATAAATAAGATACTAGCCAGCCATACCCAAAAATAAATCGCTAAGGAAGAGGTGTTAGGGAGCTTCTTTACCCGACGCAGCGAAGATGGAAGTGTGATAATAATAATAATAATAATAATAATAATAATAATAATAATGATAATAATAATAATAATAATAATAATAAAACAATTCGATTAATGTCCAGTGTTTAGGGATAGGGGGTAGAGGGAGGCCTTCAAGTGGTGGCACTGATGAGAGAGAGAGAGAGAGAGAGAGAGAGAGAGAGAGAGAGAGAGAGAGAGAAGCGTTTGATATTGAGAGTGGAAAGTATTGAGAGAGAGAGAGAGAGAGAGAGAGAGAGCTCTGCAATAAGGGTGATATTGTAACAATAAGTGTATCAAAAACCGCCTCTATCAACAGTGGCCAGAATGACAAGCAGAGACTAACAAGGAGAGGCAGAAGAAGAAATTTGATAAGAGTGACAAGCAGTATGTATAGAGACTGACAAGGAGAGGCAGTATAAGAAATAAGAGTGACGAGCAGTGTGTAGAGGAATTAGAGTGAGAAGCAGTGTAGAGACTGACAAGGAGAGGCAGTAGAAGGAATCTGATAAGAGAGTAACAGTGTATAAACCGCTGTGGTGGAGCTGTGGCTAATTTATAGTGTGGTGGTGTGGCTAATATAAACAGTCCTGTGGTGGTGTGGCTAATTTATATAGTGCTGTGGTGAACTGTGGTTAATTTATACAGAGCTGTGGTAGTGTGGCGATACTGTGGCTAATATAAACAGTGCTGTGGTGGTGTGGTACTGTGGCTAATTTATACAGAGCTGTGGTGGTGTGGTACTGTGGTGGTGTGGTGGTACTGTGGCTAATATAAACAGTGCTGTGGTAGTGTGGTACTGTGGTGGTGTGGTGGTACTGTGGCTAATATAAACAGTGCTGTGGTAGTGTGGTACTGTGGTGGTGTGGCGGTACTGTGGCTAATATAAACAGTGCTGTGGTGGTGAGGTACTGTGGCTAATATAAACAGTGCTGTGGTGGTGTGGTACTGTGATGGTGTGGTACTGTGGCTAATATAAACAGTGCTGTGGTAGTGTGGTAACTGTGGTGGTGAGGTACTGTGGCTAATATAAACAGTGCTGTGGTGGTGTGGTACTGTGGTGGTGAGGTACTGTGGCTAATATAAACAGTGCTGTGGTGGTGTGGCGGTACTGTGGCTAATATAAACAGTGCTGTGGTGGTGTGGTATTGTGGCTAATATAAACAGTGCTGTGGTGGTGTGGCGGTACTGTGGCTAATATAAACAGTGCTGTGGTGCTGTGGCTAATATAAACAGTCCTGTGGTGGTGTGGCGGTACTGTGGCTAATATAAACAGTGCTGTGGTGGTGTGGTAACTGTGGTGGGGACTGAATTCACCACAGCATGCCTTCGTCAGTAGCATGATCTTCACACCTTTACCTGACCCTTCACCTGCAAATCATGCCAAGGTGTGAAAGACAGGTAGATTCTGTCTTTAATAATTCATTGCTCTAACTCTATAAATATTTCACCTATAGCTTCCTACTCTATCTATCTATCTGTCTATCTATCTGTCTGTCTGTCTATCTATTGCCAGACTCTTTAATCCCCTACCTGGCCACAAACAAATCGCCTCCATGTCCCCCTGTCCCCTGCCATTTCGCTGCCCTGCCCCCAACTCACACACCCCTCTCTCATATACCTCTCCACCCCATCCTCGGCCTCCCCCTCCCTCTTCCCCCTCCTCCACCTCACTCACATACACTCTCCTGGT
>NC_137070.1:1299872-1307372 GCF_032717465.1 Coenobita brevimanus | reverse complement strand
AACAAAATAAATCACTTAGGAAAAGGTGTTAGGGAGCTTTATGCAGAGTATGGTGATATTGGAAGGATTTATGTAACAGAGAGGACAGTAAGGTGTAATAAACAAAATAAATCACTTAGGAAAAGGTGTTAGGGAGCTTTATGCAGAGTATGGTGATATTGGAAGGATTTATGTAACACAGAAGAGGACAGTAAGGTGTAATAAACAAAATAAATCGCTGAGGGGAAGGTGTTAGGGACCTTCATCAACAAATACCTGGATCTTTCTCCCGCAGATTACGGGGAAGAAATCGCACACCGAAAGGATGCACGGAAATTCACGGCGCCGTAATTATCGATGACCTTTCCGCTACTTCGACTGTGCTTCCGGTCCGCTCGCGACCTCGATTCAAGCCGGTGACCCTCGAGGGGGAGGAGATGACCCCGGGGACTCACCTGTACACACCTGAGCCCCGTACCCACCCCCCGTCAGAACACCTGTATCAGAGTATATCTTCAGGTGAGTCGTGGGGCTGCATCGCCTACCACTTCTTCCACTTTTCCTTCTAGTCTTCCTCCTCTCCGGCCTCTTCTCCCATTTTTCCTCTCTTCCTCCTCCTCCTCCTCCTCCTCCTCCTCCTCTTCCTCCTCCTTCTCTTCCTCTTCCTGTTGTTGCATCACTTTCCTTTGCAACTGCACATCGTTGACTCTTCTCAGTATGCAATGAACTGCTGTGGTTAATTGCTGTGGTTAATTGCTGTGGTTAATTGCTGTGGTTAATTGCTGTGGTTAATTGCTGTGGTTAAATTCTTCATCTTTTCCATAGCACTTCTTCGTGACTAGCACCATACTCTAGGGTTGATCTCTTGTTACTGCGTGTGTGTGTGTGTGAGAGAGAGAGAGAGAGAGAGAGAGAGTGTGTGTGTGTGTGTGTGTGTGTGTGTGAGAGAGAGTGAGAGAGAGGGAGAGGAATTAGTACCTCAAAAGATCTGACGACCCAGAGCAAGGACGTACCATGAATGAAATGACCAGACAGAGAGAGAGAGAGAGAGAGAGAGAGAGAGAGAGAGAGAGAGAGAGAGAGAGAGAGTATACTAAAGGTGTGGTACTCTTGCAGGTAGTGAGACGTGTAGCTACAGTACGAGTGAGGCGGCAGGGCAAGATGGGCGGGCGCTACTGAGGCCCCACCCACACCCACACCCACACCCACACCCACACCCACATCTGGTCAGGGGGGTGAGGGTGGCCACGGCGGTTGACACGGACAGTGAGGAGGAGCCTTTAGCTGGCATGGGTGACCGTAGCGACACCGACACGCCCTCCATGTCACCCGCACACTGCCGCTATTACTGCCCCTCTGCGCCCTCCCGTACTCACTCCCCAGGCTCAGACTCGGATAATGTTTACTACGTCGGTGGGTTAAGACGTGGCCGGCCCCTAACCCCACAGGAGAGAGGCCTTCCGCTCCTACCCTCCCGCACGGACCGGTTCCGTAGCTACTTCTCGGTGGATCACAGAGCGCACCGTCCGATGCAACGACGAGGACGACACAACCTGCACCATAGCCATCCACCGGAAGCAGAACCCCTGTATGAAAACCTCACCTAGGGCTTGCTCCTCCCACCCACAGACAAGGCCCTGCGGTGGCTCAGAGGGCGCGTGTCTGATAGGGTGAGGTCTCAGAAATATGGCACATTCAAATCACCACCCCACATAGTTCCATGGAGTTAAACGAGCAGGCAGAGGTACTTGAATTTGATCTCGGATATTTGGTAGCAGACTAAATTTAATCTCCCACGTACAGACTAAGCCCTATGGTGGCTAATAGGGCGTGTATCAATGAGGGTGAGGTTCCAGAACGTGTATGGCACATTGAAATCACCACTGCACATAGTCCCATGGAGTTAAGGGGAGGCAAAGGTACTTGAATTTTATATCGGCTGTTGCGTAGCGGACTAAACTTAATCTCCAACCCACAGACAAGGCCCTACGGTGACTTATAGGGGGTGTATCTATGAAGGCGAGGTTCCAGAAGGTGTATGGCACATTGAAATCACCGCCAAACATAGTGCAAGTTTCAGGGAGCTAAGCATAGAAGTGAAGGTACTCAAACCTGATCTCGGGTGGTTGGTAGTGGGGCTAATCTTAATCTCCGAACCACAGACGAGGCCCTACGGTGACTCATAGGGGTGTGTCTGTTGGAGTGAAGGCCCAGGAAGTGTATGGCACATTGAAATCACCACCAAACATAGCACATGGGGAGGTAAATGTAGAAGCGAACGTACTCAAACTCTTCGGTGCTTTCTTGTGGGGTGGTCTTAATCTCCCACCCACAACAAGGTCCTACAGTGACTCATAGGGGTGTGCCTGTTGAGGAGAAGGCCCAGAAGGTGTATGGCACATTGAAATATCCAAACACAGCGCATAGGGAGATAACCTTAGAAGCAAAGGTACTCAAATGTGATCTCATGACTTGGGTAACGTAGTAAACTTACCTCACTGTAAACATTGCTTATAAGTATGGTAAAGAGAGTACTGCCCATATTTCCGTTCCTGATGCTGAAGGTCTTATATATCTGATCAAGGAGATGGAAAATATGAAATGCGGTGGCCATATTGGATTTGAAATTCGAAAAGGACGTGTAATAATCAAAAAAGAAAATGAAATAAGAAAAATAACATGAGTGGCAAAACGTGTGATATATAGTTTTGGGAAAGAGGCATGAAATCCAGGAAAAAACATTGACTCAAAAAACACAATAAATTTTGACAGAGAGAGAAAAACAAAAAAACACGAGTGACAGGAGAAAGTATATACAGATTTGGGGACGAGAAACGAAATCCAAAAAAATATATATTGACTCGAGAAACACGGTAATTTTCGAAAAAGAGGCGAAATGGCGTGGAACAGAAGAGAAAGATACGAAACAGAATGGAACACAAGGAATATTGAAACGAAATGAAGGGACACTGGAAGAAGGTGATGGAGAATGGGTGTGGGAACTAATAAGGCCACAGGAAAGAGAGTTAGCTTTAATATAGATGAAGAAAAAGAAAATTAAAGTGAGAGGGAATGGCAGGTGTGAAAAGGTAAACGCCGATTGGAAAGATGATTTGGAGAGCACTCTGTTGTTGTTGAAGTCACAGCACGTACACTCTCTCACTTGCTCTCTCTCTTTCTCTCTCTTCTCTCTCTCTCTCTCTCTCTCTCTCTCTCTCTCTCTCTCTCTCTACTACTGCTACTACTACTACTACAGCTAATACTACGACCACCACCACCACCATCACTATTATTACTACTACTACTATTACCAACACCACCATCTCCACTACCACTACGACTACTACTATTACCACCACCACCACTACCACCATCACCATCACCACCACTGCTACTACTACTACTACTACTATTACCATCACCACCACTACCACCATCACCATCACCACCACTGCTACTACTACTACTACTACTATTACCACCACCACCACTACCACCACCACCATCACCACCACTGCTGCTACTGCTACTACTACTACTACTACTACCACCACCACCACCACCATCACTACCATTACCACTACTACTACTATTACTACCACCACTACTACTACTACTGCTACCCTCACGTCATTCAGTGTGGAGAAAATATGATAAAATATTCAGATGTGTAGCACTTCTTCGTGACTAGCATCCTATTCTACATCTTTTCCATAGCACTTCTTCGTGACTATCCTACTTTCACCTTAACTTGGCCCAGTTTTTCGTCCTGTTGCAGCTTATTTCACGTAGAAAAAGACAATACTACGGCTCTACAGCCTTCCCATAGCACTTCTTCGTGACTAGCACAATATCCATAGCATTTCTTCGGATCTACATCCTTCCCATGGCACTTCTTCGTGACTAGCATCATATTCTTGCGTTAATCTATTGCTAAAAAGACAATGCTACGGCTCTACATCCTTCCCATAGCACTTCCTCGTGACTAGCAACATTTCCATAGCACTTCTTCGGCTCTACATCCTCTCAATAGCACTTCTTCGTGACTAGCATCATTTCCATAGCTCTCCTTCGTGACTAGCATCCTTTCCATAGCACTTTTTCGTGACTAGCATCATTTCTATAGCACTTCATCGTGACTAGCATCCTTTTCATAGCACTTCTTCGTGACTAGCATCATTTCCATAGCACTTCTTTGTGACTAGCATCATTTCCATAGCACTTCCTCGTGACTAGCATCATTTCCATAGCACTTCTTCGTGACTAGCATCACTTCCATAGCACTTCGTGACTAGCATCACTTCCATAGCACTTCTTCAGCTCTACATCCTTTTCATAGCACTTCTTCGTGACTAGCATCACTTCCAAAGCACTTCTTCGGCTCTACATCCTCACCACAGCACTTCTTCGTGACTAGCATCATATTCTACACCATGGGCCAAGTTAAGGTGAGAGTAGTCATTTTTTTAATCTAATCTTTCGACTGAGTGATGCATCTGCGGCGCCCACCCAAGAGCCAAATCAACTCGTATCCCCCCGCGCCTCGCCGTGGGAAGGGCCCTGGTGCGATCCCGGTGAAGTGGGGGGTACCATAAGGGGGCGATGGATCCCTACAACGTGTACGTACTGAACCGCACCTGACACAACCATTTGCTTACCTGTGGTCGATAGGTCATATCCACCAAATAGATCGGACTAAAACAAGAAAGAAAACAAGAAAAATAAATCAAAACAGAGAATATGTTACGGAATTCGAAACCAACAACTAGTCATGAAACTGTCCTTTGTGTTTAAGTGATTATGTTAAGTAATTCTCTCTCTCTCTCTCTCTCTCTCTCTCTCTCTCTCTCTCTCTCTCTCTCTCTCTCTCTCTCTCCACCTACCTACCTATCTATCTATCTATCCCTCTATATCAACCTCCCTACTCTCTCTCTCTCTCTCTCTCTACCTACCTACCTACCTACCTACCTACCTATCTATCCCTCTATATCAACCACCCTACTCTCTCTCTCTCTCTCTCTCTCTCTCTCTCTCTCTCTCTCTCTCTCTCTCTCTCTCTCTCTCTCTCTCTCTCCAATAGGGCTGGCTTGCTCAATGTGATATGTCTTTAAAATATAATATGTTTTATATAAATATACTGACAATATATGTGTTTGACTCTCCTTCCTCGCTCTTTATTGTAGGGGAAAGATTGGACCTTGAAGACATTACCTGCTCTCTCTCTCTCTCTCCCTCTCTCTCTCTCTCTCTCTCTCTCTCTCTCTCTCTCTCTGCACAGGTAAAACTAAGATGCCGGACTATAAAAACGCAGATTTATACGGCCTAAGGGACGCCCTGAGTACACTAGCTGAGCACATGGAAAGAATTAATGATGTAAACGAAATGTGGCCAGAACTGAAGCACGTATTCATGGCCGCTCAGAACAGGTACGTGCCAATGAAATCTAGACAAACCAAGGGTAGGAACCAACCAGCGCGGTTTAATGCCGATATTAGCAGAGCAGTTAAAGAAAGACCCCGTCTCCACACCTTGCTTAAAAGTCACACCAATGAATTACTCACGGGGCAATAACAGTAGTAGAAGAAAAGTTAAAACACTCATTAGAACAGCTAAACGACAATCTGAAATTGATGTAGCAAAAACAAGGTCTACGGATCCTAAGCTTTTTCATGGATACATTAACAGAAGAGATTCAAGGCGGGCGTTGGTCCACTTATCAGCGACGAGGGTGCTCTTATCTCGGACGATCAGGAAATTGCCTCTACTTTAAATAAGTTTTTCAGTTCAGTTTTCACAGTAGACGCCAATGACACCATCGAAGAGCATCAAATTGCAATCCCAAACGCACTAAGTGATATGCCTATTAGCAGTAATGATGTGAGAGATAAACTTATTAAAATGAACGGTAATAAGACTCCCGGCCCGGACAATTTCTATCCTAAAATACTAAAAAATGTGATGGATGTAATATGCAGTCCTCTAACATCTATCTTTAACAAGTCCCTACAACAAGGAAAGGTTCCAGCAGACTGGAGACTGGCTAACGTGACCCCTATATATAAAAAGGGCAGTAGAGATCAACCAGGTAATTATAGACCAATTAGCCTAACCTCTGTCTTGGGAAAGATCCTCGAATCATTAATTAGAGATAGGATAGTTGAGTTCCTAGAAACTAATAACGTAATTAGGAACAGCCAGCCTGGCTTTAGAACGCGGAGATCATGCGTGACAAATTTAATTGAGTTTTATGATACACTTTTTAAAATGAATGATTGTACCAGGTCACTTGATATAATCTACTTAGACTTCCAGAAAGCCTTTGACAAAGTGCCGCATGATAAACTAATGACAAAAGTAAGATCACTTGGAATTGACGGAAATATTCATACGTGGATACGTTGCTGGTTAAGTGAGAGAAAGCAACGAGTCGTTATCAATGGAGTAGAGTCAGACTGGGCTCCAGTGACCAGTGGTGTTCCTCAGGGATCAGTGTTGGGACCAGTCCTATTTATTATGTATATTAACGATATCGATGTTGGCCTAAACAATTTCATTTCTAAATTTGCAGACGACGCAAAAATCGGCAACACTATATTAACTGAAGAAGACAGAATTAGCCTTCAAAATGACCTTAATAAAATCATCAGCTGGTCAGAAAAATGGCAAATGCCCTTCAATGTAAGCAAATGTCAGGTACTGCAATGTGGGAAGAAAAACAAAAGGTATGATTACGAAATGAAGGGCCAAATCATTAGCAAGTCCTCACTAGTTAAGGATCTAGGCGTACTAATTTCAGACGATCTGAAATGTTCGAATCAATGTATCTCTGCCGTCAATAAAGCCAGCAGGACCCTAGGCTTCATCAAAAGACATTTTACATATAAAAGCAAAGATATTGTAATCCCCCTATACAAAAGCATAGTCAGGCCACACTTAGAGTTTGCAGTGCAATTTTGGGCGCCTCACCTAATTAAAGATATAGAAATACTGGAAGCGGTCCAGCGTAGGGCTACCAAGTTAATCCCGTCCCTGAGGAATAAACCATACCTCGAGAGACTCAGGGAATTAAACCTATTCTCTCTTAGAAACGGAGACTCAGGGGACAACTGATTGAATGTTTTAAGATGCTAAAAGGCTTTAGTAATACTGATTCAAACAAGCTATTCACAGTAATTACCGAGACTGTAACTCGAGGAAATGGTATGAAGTTGCAAGCAAGGAGGGCTAATCTTGATACAACCAAAAACTTCTTCACTTACTCTGTTGTAAGCGAATGGAATAAACTCCCTGGGAATGTGATTGAGAGTGGTACCATAAATATATTTAAAAAGAGACTGGACATGTATCTCGACGCAATTGGTATCGTTTAGTTAGGATGGAGCAATTATTGCATATTCGCGTCTGCATTCATGTATCTATTAGACACAGACAATATTTTAGAATATATATAATAGATAAACATTCTATTCATCTTTTGATTAATAAAAAAAAAAAAAGATTCCATGCATAGAGTAAGTATGT
>NC_137070.1:1282372-1287372 GCF_032717465.1 Coenobita brevimanus | reverse complement strand
AGAAAAAGAGAAAGAAAATATCAGCTCTCTCTCTCTCTCTCTCTCTCTCTCTCTCTCTCTCTCTCTCTCTCTCTCTCTCTCACACAAACACCAGATTAATTTATTTATCTGTGTGTGTGTGTGTGTGTGTGTGTGTGTGTGTGTGTGTGTGTGTGTGTGTGTGTGTGTGTGTGTGTGTGTGTGTGTAGTGGTTTGGGGGTTCAACTACTACTATTATTATTATTATTATTATTATTATTATTATTATTATTATTATTATTTTCCTTCCCTCTCTCCTCTCTTTTCATGCCTCCCTCTTTCCTTCCTTCCTTCCTTCCTTACTTACTTACTTACTTCCCTCCTTCCTTCCTTCCTTCCTTCCTTACTTACTTACTTACTTCCCTCCTTCCTTCCTTCCTTCCTTCCCTCCTTCTTTCCTTCCTTCCTCCTTCCTTCCTTCTCTCTAAATACTGTCTCTCCTTCTCTTTCCTCACAGGGAAGAAAAGGAAAGCAAACAGCAACAGACCTTATAGTCCTTTCGAGGCTGCTTGTTACAGAGAAAACTATGACTACAAGATCTAACTCTACATGCTGAAGGATAAGGATAGTAAAGCAAGACTATGACTACAAGATCTAACTCTACATGCTGAAGGATAAGGATAGTAAAGCAAGACTATGACTACAAGATCTAACTCTACATGCTGAAGGATAAGGATAGTAAAGCAAGACTATGACTACAAGATCTAACTCTACATGCTGAAGGATAAGGATAGTAAAGCAAGACTATGACTACAAGATCTAACTCTACATGCTGAAGGATAAGGATAGTAAAGCAAGACTATGACTACAAGATCTAACTCTACATGCTGAAGGATAAGGATAGTAAAGCAAGACTATGACTACAAGATCTAACTCTACATGCTGAAGGATAAGGATAGTAAAGCAAGACTATGACTACAAGATCTAACTCTACATGCTGAAGGATAAGGATAGTAAAGCAAGACTATGACTACAAGATCTAACTCTACATGCTGAAGGATAAGGATAGTAAAGCAAGACTATGACTACAAGATCTAACTCTACATGCTGAAGGATAAGGATAGTAAAGCAAGACTATGACTACAAGATCTAACTCTACATGCTGAAGGATAAGGATAGTAAAGCAAGACTATGACTACAAGATCTAACTCTACATGCTGAAGGATAAGGATAGTAAAGCACGACTATGACTACAAGATCTAACTCTACATGCTGAAGGATAAGGATAGTAAAGCAAGAAGGCTCCCCCCACCACCAAACCCTCCAGGAAAAAGTGAGAAAAACCACCACGCAGCCTGGAAAAACTGACATGGAAATTTTATAGGAAAGACTGGAAAGGAAAAGTCACATTCTATAATACTTTGTCTATAAGCTACCAGTATGAATAACCTGAACGAGAAAGTAGTAAAGTACAATGAATAATTGAATAAATAACTAATGCATGTCGCTATGTACGGGTACGGTGAGCTGACACAGTGTGGAAATTGCACAGTACACAGTGTGGATATTCAGGGGTGGTGTGGCAGCCTTGTCTGGCGCTATTAAGGTAGGCAGCAGTCAATCAGGCCCCAGCTCCGTTCATTCCACTGAGACTAGGAGAGTTCCCATGTGGGACAAGCACACACGTCACCTCCTGAAGCAGTGACCCCCGGTACATTAAAAAAATCCCGATGGTGGTCACTTGACTAACAGGGACCCTCAGTGACCCACAGCCCATCACAGGTCGAAAGTATGAGTAGTGACCGTTAACTCAGGGCTATCTGTGCATATCCTGGTCTGTTCATATACTATATTTACATTTAATAAATTGATCCAGGCTCTAAAAAAACTAGAATAAAATAAAATAGAAAATTATACATACACAAGTGTTTTATTCAGGAGTAAACATATTCAGCTGGGGGTTGGATGCCAAATACTTATCCAGGCGACCTTTAAAGGTTTGTAGTGTATAACAATTTATTATGCTGGACGGCAATTTATTCCATTCATTTACAAATCTGTTGAAGAAGAAATGCTTGGCTTCATGCGACTGGAATCGTTCCCCAATTATTTTATGCCCATTGCCTCTAGTGTAGTTCGAGTGATCAACTGTGAAGTATTTATCGACAGCCATGTTATCATGTCCTTTGAATATTTTGAATACTTGAATTAAATCCCGTATCCTCCGTTTAGTTAGGGTAAAGAGATTCAGGGCTTACAAACATTCCTCGTACGGTTATCTCAATCTAGGTATCATCTTTGTCATCCTTTGCTGCACTCTTTCAAGCTTTTCCATATCCTTTTTATAATACAGTGACCAAAACTGAACGCAATACTTCAAGTGCGGGCGTACTAAGGAATTATACAAAATGAAGACAATATTATCGGATTTATATTCAAATGCTCTGCCTATGAACCCAATCAATTTGTTGGCTTTCTTCACAGCTTCTGTACATTGTTTGCTTGGTTTCAAATCATTTGTTATTATAATTCCTAAGTCTTTTTCATGGTTTACCCTATCAAGCTGGACATTATTCATGCTATAACTTGCTCTTACATTTTTATTGCCAATGTTTAGCACTTTGCATTTATTAATATTGAAATCCATTTGCCAGACTTGGGCCCAGTTAAACAGTTGATCAAGATCTCTCTGAATTGCCTGTCTTTGCAGTGCTGTGTCTGCTCTGTTACCTATTTTAGTATCATCAGCAAATTTTGAAATCTTACAACACAATCCTTCGTCAATATCATTCACATATATTAAGAAAAGAATAGGACCTGACACTGAACCCTGCGGCACTACACTTGTAACGTTTATCCAGTCTGACTCTTTTCCATTTGTTACAACTCTTTGCTTTCGCCCGGTGAGCCAATCTTCTACCCACCCGAGAACACTGCCGCTGAAACCGTGTGTCTTTAGCTTCTGAAGGAGTCTTTTGAAAATCGAGGTAGACCACATCAACAGATTTAGTCTCGTCATACATGTTCAGTATATCATTGAAAAAGTCCAGCAGATTCGTGAGGCAAGAGCGATTATTACGAAAACCATGTTGTGAATCTTTTATGAGATTGTTTGTTTCTAAGTGTTTTACAAACTTGTCTCTGATAATAGTTTCAAGCAATTTGCAAACCAATGATGTTAAACTAATTGGACGGTAGTTTTCTAGTTGCGCTCTGCTGCCCTTTTTGAATATTGGGGTTATGTGAACAAGCTTCCATTCATGTGGCACCTTACTGCTCTTAAGTGATGGGTTAAAAAGTTCAGCTAAAGGCTTTGATATTTCATTCTGTAGTTCCTTCAATACGCGTGGCGATATTTTGTCCGGTCCTGGGGATTTATTCTCTTTTAATCTGTTTATTGCAAGCAGTACGTCGCGATCGCTGACTGTAATGTCAGTGATTATGTTGCCCTTTTCTATAGGAATGGGGGAAACAGTAGGAATCGTATGTATGTATATTTTCTATTGTAAATACTGATGCGAAGAAAGTGTTAAGAATTCTCGCCATCATAGTTTCATCATCAGTGTGCTCTCTGTTACCTGTGACTAAGGGACTGATTGATGGAGTTATTACCTTTCTGCTTCTTATGTAACTGAAAAATTTGGGGGATTTGATTTCCTGATACTTGCAATATGTGTCTCAAGGTTTTTCTTACTGCGTTGAATTAATTTTTTGGTTTTTCGTCGAAGGGCATCGTATTTATTTTTATCACTTTGGCTCTTTGTGGTATTGTACTTATTATGTGCAAGATTTTTCGCTTCTGGACAATGTTTAACGTTGGAGTTCCACCATTTGGGTTTAGAATTTTTGGCAGGCCTTCTGTTGCGCATTGGAATACATAACCTGACGGCACTGCTGAGAGTTTCTATATAAAAATTCCATGCATCTTTGAGTTCTAAAGTTTTGACAATGGGATGCCAGTCAGCTGAGCCTACAATTGCCTTTAATTTCTTAAAAATTTGCTCTCTTAAAGTTGGGCACTTTCTCACAACTGGCCTTGACACTGTCTTCACTGAATTTAATGTTAAATGTAACTAAGCGATGATCACTTGTACTAAATTCTTCTCCTACAACAACATTACTCACTACATTTTCTGATGTAGCTAAGACAAGATCTAGGATGTTAGCTCCACGTGTCGGATAATTTACAAATTGATACAAAGAACTTTCCTGCAAGTTTGTATATAGGTCTGACCCTGTGTGTGAGGATAGGGCTTCTCCCCATTTTGGAACTGGTAAATTAAAGTCACCAAATATTACAATGCTTTGCATACAAGATAGTTCGGCAGTTTGGCTGTAGATGTCATTATCGATGTTGAGTGGCTGGCCAGGTGGATGATAAATTAACCCAAGAGTGATTTTATGACAATATTCATTTCTAATCTGAAAATAAATAGTGTCGATGTTTTCAATACATGGCTTGGTAATTATGACTGGATGAAATCCTGATTTAACATATAACAACACACCGCCCCCTGCTCGATTACTCCTTTCACAACTGAAAATGTGATAGCCTGGTAAGTTAAACTCTGCTAGAAGATCTCTCTGCTCAGTATTTAGCCACGATTCTGTTATACCAATTACATCATAATCTTCGGTAAAGGCAAGGGCCTCTAAATCAGAAAATTTATTATGTAGACTACGCGCAGTTACGACAATAGCTTTAATGTGTGTTTTTTCCGATGTTGGGAGCTTTCATTACTTATTGATTTATCAGATCGTATGACATCTACGTTTGCCTCTCGTGACGCTTGTTTTTTCTCCAGACAAAACTTACGGCATCATTAAGCAAACGACCGAGACGGGCAGACCCAACGGCATTCAAGCGCAGTCCATCGTTCGTAAACAGTGTACGCCGCTCGTAAAACTGGTTCCACGTGTCGATGAACTGAACTCCTTCCTGTAAGCAAAGTGCCTTGACTCTGTTATTAATACTAAATGCTCTGCTGAAGAAGGCATTCCCTGCATTAATCCTTGGTAGTATGCCTGAAATTAAAATATGG
>NC_137070.1:1267372-1269872 GCF_032717465.1 Coenobita brevimanus | reverse complement strand
TGAGACGAGCAATCCTTCGCCTACAGCTCATAGTCGAGGCGGCAACAGCACACCCCACACCTATATCCGAACGGTCTGGGGTTCGATCCTTCACACAGAAACGCTCAATCAATCCACACTCTTTCAAAACCCATTTCTAAATCTAATCTATCTATTGCCAGACGCCTTCATCCCATACGGGGTGGCCACAAACAAATCGCCTCCACGTCACCCTGTCCCCCGCCATTTCACAACTTGGTCTAAAATTGCTCCCAAGAATTGACGCTAAAATGATGCTAGTCACGAAGAAGTGCTATGGAAAGGATGCCAGTCACGAAGAAGTGCTATGGACAGGATGCTAGTCACGAAGAAGTGCTATGGACAGGATGGAGAGCCGTAGTATTATCTTTTTCTGAAGACTGATAAGGAGAGATGGATAGGAATATGAGAGGGGGGTGTGAGTTGGGGGGATGGAGAGTGAGAGACTGACGAGGAGAGTGTGAGTGAGGTGGAGGGGGGGAGAGGGAGGGGGAGGCCAAGGATGAGATAGAGGGATGAGGTGGAGAGGTATATGAGAGAGGGGGGTGTGAGCTGGGAGCAGGGCAGTGACAGGCAGGGGGACATGGAGGCGATTTGTTTGTGGCCACCCCTTATGGGATTAAGGCGTCTGGCTATGGATAGACAGACATACAGATAGATAGATAGACAGATAGACAGATAGATAGATAGATAGGACATGAGAGACTAAATACAGTAGGTCAGTTTTTTTAATACAAGAAAGAAGGAACCCAAGGCCAGGAGTCGCAAATCTTTCCCTCCAATTAAAACTGTGTGTGTGTGTGTGTGTGTGTGTGTGTGTGTGTGTGTGCAAAGACTATAATTACCCCGCCCACTCCACCCCACCCCACCCTCACCCCCACCACAATAACAACAACCACCTTTACAACCTCTCTCTCTCTCTCTCTCTCTCTCTCTCTCTCTCTCTCAGGACCCAGTTCCCCGTAGGTAGTGCTCCCTATACGGAAAGGTTTAATAAATCTCTATGAATATTGTGTTACGGTGACAGGGGCGGGTGTGTGTCTGTCCTGTGTGTGTGTGTGTGTGTGTGTGTGTGTGTGTGTAATGTCCAATCACATCATTAGCACTACACACTCTTATCTCTACACACACACACTCACACACACACACACACACACACACACACCACCACCACACCACCACCACACCACAACCACACACACACACACACACACACACACACACACACACACCACCTCCACACCACACCACCACCACCTCACCACCACACAGAGGGAGAGAGGGAGAAGGAAGGGAGGAAGGAAGGGAGGGAGTGGAAGAGAGAGGGAAGGGAGGGGGAGGAGGAAGGAGAGGGAAGGGAGGGGGAGGAGGAAGGAGAAAGAACGAGGAGGAGGAAGGGGAGGAAAAAGTAAGGAGGAAGAGGGGAGGGGAGAAGGGGAGAGGAGGGGAGAGGAGGGGAGGGGAGAGGAGGGGAGGGTGGTCACAAAAAGGTCGGGGAGGTTGCAGGGAGGGGGAGGGGGAGGAGACAGAGTTGTTAAAGTGGGGAGGGAAGGGGGAGAGGGGAGGGGAAGGATGGAGAATGTTAGAGGGAGGGAAGGAGGGAGGGGAGAAGAATTTATAGAGAGGGGAGAGGAGGGGAGGAGGATGCTGGGGAGGAGGGAGGGAGAGAGGGAGGGAGGGGAAGGGGAGGGAGGGAGGGGAGAGAAGACCACCCTGACATCCTCCCCTTCCTCCCTGTTTATATCTATTTTTTATCTACCTCTTGCCCACCTTCTATCTACTTAAGTGTGTGTGTGTGTGTGTGTGTGTGTGTGTGTGTGTGTGTGTGTGTGTGTGTGTGTGTGGAGTGACATTGTTAGGAAGGGAGAGAGTTATAGTTCATTGTGTGTGTGTGTGTGTGTGTGTGTGTGTGTGTGTGTGTGTGTGTGTGTGTGTGGCTGCTATCCAGACTTATGCACTACAGCAAAATTCTTTACAATATTCCAGCGGGGTGACAGGACAGATCTAAGAAATCATCGCTGCATTAACGTCATCAACAGCACTGCCAAACTCTATGACATGGTGTGTTGCCGGCTGGAGCACTGGTTCAGGCCATACCGGGAGCAGGCTAGGGCGCAGCGGGGCCGGGGCTGTCCTGAGCACATCCTTAAGCCCCTGTCACACATACGCGACTCAAGGCCCGACCGCGGCGCAACTCAAGGTCGTAACGACTTTTGTCATCGGTCGCCCCTTGATTCTCCGACAAAGCCCGGACTCTGGAGGGCGGTCATGAGCCGCTGGGACGACTCCTCGAGCCTCACGAATTTGTAAAGCGCGCGTTAAAAAATCGTGGGCGCCTCACGACTTGCCAAAAGTCTGTCACAGTTGCATCATAGTCGGGAGTGTCGTAGGTCACTTCTGATGCAGTCTTAGCTCAATTGGATGCGTCGTGATGTGTTCGTTGCGCGTCAGCGTGCAGTCGTCAACAAAAAAAATCGTTACC
>NC_137070.1:1249872-1257372 GCF_032717465.1 Coenobita brevimanus | reverse complement strand
TGCTAGTCACGAAGAAGTGCTAGGGAAAGGATGTAGAGCAGTACTATTGCCTTTTTAGCAATAGATTAACATTAGAATATGATGCTAGTCACGAAGAAGTGCTTTGGAAAGGATGTAGAGCCGTAGCATTTTCTTTTTGGCAATAGAGTAACACTAGAATATGATGCTAGTCACGAAGAAGTGCTATGGAAAGGATGTAGAGCCGTAGTATTGCCTTTTGGCCAAGGTTACATATAGATTTACACTAGAATATGATGCTAGTCACGAAGAAGTGCTTTGGAAAGGATGTAGAGCCATAGCATTTTCTTTTTGGCAATAGATTAACACTAGAATATGATGCTAGTCAAAAAGAAGTGCTGTGAAAATCTGAGCCTAGTTAAGGTGAAAGGAGGATAGTCACGAAGAAGTGCTATGGATTGTGTTTTGGGCAGGTGAAGGCAGTATGTAACCAAGCCTACTTATATCTCTGAACACGTTTATCTATTTGCTTGTGAGAAATATCTATCGTGTCAACTCCTGAGATAATGACGGCTCGATCTCTGGCAGCCTCCCTTATTCAGTGCCTTATCCCTGAGGTCACACTCTATGACCTCATCCCAGGTCTTCTTCGGTCTGCCTCTCGCAACCCTACCCTCGATGTTCTCACTTCTCACCCTCCATACCCAATTGTCATCCTCCATCCTCTCATGTCCGAACCATCTCAGTCTACCCCTCCTCATCACAGCACCAATACACTCCAGTCCCATCCTTCCTCCCAAACCATCTCAGTCTACCCCTCCTCATCACAACACCAATACACTCCAGTCCCATCCTTCCTCCCAAACCATCTCAATCTACCCCTCCTCATCACAACACCAATACACTCCAGTCCCATCCTTCCTCCCAAACCATCTCAATCTATCCCTCCTCATCACAACACCAATACACTCCAGTCCCATCCTTCCTCCCAAACCATCTCAGTCTACCCCTCCTCATCACAACACCAATACACTCCAATCCCATCCTTCCTCCCAAACCATCTCAGTCTACCCCTCCTCATCACAACACCAATACACTCCAGTCCCATCCTTCCTCCCAAACCATCTCAGTCTACCCCTCCTCATCACAGCACCAATACACTCCAGTCCCATCCTTCCTCCCAAACCATCTCAATCTACCCCTCCTCATCACAACACCAATACACTCCAGTCCCATCCTTCCTCCCAAACCATCTCAATCTACCCCTCCTCATCACAACACCAATACACTCCAGTCCCATCCTTCCTCCCAAACCATCTCAGTCTACCCCTCCTCATCACAACACCAATACACTCCAGTCCCATCCTTCCTCCCAAACCATCTCAATCTACCCCTCCTCATCACAACACCAATACACTCCAGTCCCATCCTTCCTCCCAAACCATCTCAATCTACCCCTCCTCATCACAACACCAGTACACTCCAGTCCCATCCTTCCTCCCAAACCATCTCAATCTACCCCTCCTCATCACAGCACCAATACACTCCAGTCCCATCCTTCCTCCCAAACCATCTCAGTCTACCCCTCCTCATCACAGCACCAATACACTCCAGTCCCATCCTTCCTCCCAAACCATCTCAGTCTACCCCTCCTCATCACAGCACCAATACACTCCAGTCCCATCCTTCCTCCCAAACCATCTCAGTCTACCCCTCCTCATCACAGCACCAATACACTCCAGTCCCATCCTTCCTCCCAAACCATCTCAATCTACCCCTCCTCATCACAACACCAATACACTCCAGTCCCATCCTTCCTCCCAAACCATCTCAGTCTACCCCTCCTCATCACAACACCAATACACTCCAGTCCCATCCTTCCTCCCAAACCATCTCAATCTACCCCTCCTCATCACAACACCAATACACTCCAGTCCCATCCTTCCTCCCAAACCATCTCAATCTACCCCTCCTCATCACAACACCAATACACTCCAGTCCCATCCTTCCTCCCAAAACCATCTCAATCTACCCCTCCTCATCACAACACCAATACACTCCAGTCCCATCCTTCCTCCCAAACCATCTCAATCTACCCCTCCTCATCACAACACCAATACACTCCAGTCCCATCCTTCCTCCCAAACCATCTCAATCTACCCCTCCTCATCACAACACCAATACACTCCAGTCCCATCCTTCCTCCCAAACCATCTCAGTCTACCCCTCCTCATCACAACACCAATACACTCCAGTCCCATCCTTCCTCCCAAACCATCTCAATCTACCCCTCCTCATCACAACACCAATACACTCCAGTCCCATCCTTCCTCCCAAACCATCTCAATCTACCCCTCCTCATCACAACACCAATACACTCCAGTCCCATCCTTCCTCCCAAACCATCTCAGTCTACCCCTCCTCATCACAACACCAATACACTCCAGTCCCATCCTTCCTCCCAAACCATCTCAATCTACCCCTCCTCATCACAACACCAATACACTCCAGTCCCATCCTTCCTCCCAAACCATCTCAGTCTACCCCTCCTCATCACAACACCAATACACTCCAGTCCCATCCTTCCTCCCAAACCATCTCAATCTACCCCTCCTCATCACAGCACCAATACACTCCAGTCCCATCCTTCCTCCCAAACCATCTCAGTCTACCCCTCCTCATCACAGCACCAATACATTCCAATCCCATCCTTCCTCCCAAACCATCTCAATCTACCCCTCCTCATCACAACACCAATACACTCCAGTCCCATCCTTCCTCCCAAACCATCTCAATCTACCCCTCCTCATCACAACACCAATACACTCCAGTCCCATCCTTCCTCCCAAACCATCTCAATCTACCCCTCCTCATCACAGCACCAATACACTCCAGTCCCATCCTCCCAAACCATCTCAATCTGCCCCTCCTCATTTTATAAACATGGATAGATAAATAGATGAAATTATAGACCAAGATGAGATAGATCGATAAACTGATAGATAGGTAGGCAGGTAGATCGATGAGATAGACAGACAGACAGGTAGACAGACAGATGTAATATTACGTACAAAAAAATGTTATTTAATTCGAAATGAACAGTAAAAACATCCACCTAGCGAGCATTAACACAATACGTATTTCAGGCATCTCACAAACACCTTATATTTCCTACCTTAACTACGCATCTAAGCCTAACCCACCACTTCTAGCAAACCCCAAGCCATCTAGCAAGCCTTACCTCTCAGTTAAGCCACCAAAGTCACTACGATGCTTGAGGATTATTGCGATATATTAAACACAACAACATCAAGACTATGACACGGCCGACGGGGAGGTGACGGGGTTGTTGAGGTCAGCGCTGCCACGTCCCAGCTCACACATAACGCTAAATTTCCGCTCAGAACTAACCATAATATCACCAGGTGCAGAATATTTTTGAGACTATCACAGGAAAATATACTGAAGTCTCTATAGTATTTTTAAAACCTCTATGAACTCTATAATATAGCTAGATTTCCGGTAATTATACGTTAAGATAAAGTAGCAAAATAGAAGAATCTCCAGGTCTAGCGGAAAAAGGCTTAAATGGCAACTTAACTGGCTCCCCTTTGTTTACATTTTCGACTCGCGTAATAATTGTAATAATACCACCTTAACACCACCTCAGGAGCGGTATGTGGGTGGAATATATATCTTTAAGCTGTTATGTAGCGTAGATGAGTGTATGGCTTTGAAATAATACCAGGAAAGACGTGAAATAGAGGCGGTATATAGTTGAATCCTTTCGCTGTCTCGTTTCCTTCAAATCTTATGTTCGAATCCCGGGTTGAAAGCCAGATCCTTCAACAAGACTCTTTTTATTTTGACTTCTTCACAACTTGACTCCCTAACACCTCTTCCTTAGCGATTCATTCTTGGATATGGCTGGTTAATATACTTTTGTACGTTATTTATGCAGAGTATGGTGATATTGGAAGGATTTATGTAACACAGAAGAGGACAGTAAGGTGTAGTAACCAAACAAACCGCTTAGGAAAAGGTGTTAAGGAGCTATATGCAGAGTATGGTGATATTGGAAGGATTTATGTAACACAGAAGAGGACAGTAAGGTGTAATAAACAAAATAAATCACTTAGGAAAAGGTGTTAGGGAGCTTTATGCAGAGTATGGTGATATTGGAAGGATTTATGTAACACAGAAGAGGACAGTAAGGTGTAATAAACAAAATAAATCACTTAGGAAAAGGTGTTAGGGAGCTTTATGCAGAGTATGGTGATATTGGAAGGATTTATGTAACACAGAAGAGGACAGTAAGGCGTAATAAACAAAATAAATCACTTAGGAAAAGGTGTTAGGGAGCTTTATGCAGAGTATGGTGATACTGGAAGGATTTATGTAACACAGAAGAGGACAGTAGGGTGTAATAAACAAAATAAATCGCTAATTAAAAGGTGTTAGGGAGCTTCCTCAACCCTCTTCGAAATTCCGCCAATCTTGCATCGCCTACAGGTAAGAAGCAGGTGTGAATGGAGTTAATTAGCTTCATTAGTAACACCTCTCTCTCTCTCTCTCTCTCTCTCTCTCTCTCTCTCTCCTCCCTTTCCTCTCCATTACACACACACACACACACAGATCGGCAACACTCACGCAAACACAGACACACTCAATGGCTTAAACACACGCAAGCGGTAGCAGACGTACACACACATCCACACGCACACATATACACATGCGACAGTAAACAGGATAAGCACGTACGCACAGAATCATCCACGTGCACACACACACACATACTGATACACATATACACATACACACATACATATACAGGTACACATATACATATACACATACAGATACAAATACACACACACACACACACACACACACACACACAGTCCCTCCCCACCTTTCCTTCCTTCCTTCCATCCTTCCTTCCTTCCTTCCTTCCATCCTTCCTTCCTTCCTTCCATCCTTCCTTCCTTCCTTCCATCCTTCCTTCCTTCCTTCCTTCCTTCCTCCCTCCCTCCTCCCTCCTTCCTTCCTGCCTTCCTCCCTCCTTCCCTCTTTCCTCCCTCCCTCCATCCACCCTCCCCTCCTTCCTTCCTTCCTTCTTTCCTCCCTCCTTCCTCCCTCCCTCCCTCCATGTCACTCTGCAATTCCCTCCACCATGTAATATTTAGTCTTTCTCTCTCTCTCTCTCTCTCTCTCTACCTATCTATCTATCCATCCATCTATCTATCTATCTATCCATCTATCTACCTACCTATCCATCTATCTAGCCATCTATCTTCACACAGCTTAATTACCTGATAGATGAATTGATAAGTGACACCAATTAGATATAATGACCCCTAATTAACCCTCTGTTGTCTCTGGGAAGGCAACTCTCCCTGTGTCACATGGAGAGACAGACTGACGAATGAGGATATAAAGGAGCGTTGTGGTGTGGATGTGGATGTGATAGGAAGCGTTAGGAGGAACACACTGAGGTGGTTTGGCCATGTGGAGAGGATGGAGGGTGAGAGACTGACGAGGAGAGTGTATGTGAGTGAGGTGGATGTGGAGTTACATGGAGAGACAGGCTGACAAATGAGGAAGTGAAGGAGCGTTGTGGTGTGGATGTGGGTGTGGAGTTATATGGAGAGACAGGCTGACAAATGAGGAAGTGAAGGAGCGTTGTGGTGTGGATGTGGATGTGGAGTTACATGGAGAGACAGGCTGATGAATGAGGATATAAAGGAGCGTTGTGGTGTGGATGTGGATGTGATAGGAAGCGTTAGGAGGAACACACTGAGGTGGTTTGGCCATGTGGAGAGGATGGAGGGTGAGAGACTGACGAGGAGAGTGTATGTGAGTAAGGTGGATGTGGAGTTACATGGAGAGACAGGCTGACAAATGAGGAAGTGAAGGAGCGTTGTGGTGTGGATGTGGATGTGGAGTTATATGGAGAGACAGACTGACAAATGAGGAAGTGAAGGAGCGTTGTGGTGTGGATGTGGATGTGGAGATACATGAAGAGAGAGACTGACAAATGAGGAAGTGAAGGAGCGTTGTGGTGTGGATGTGGATGTGGAATTACATGGAGAGACAGGCTGACAAATGAGGAAGTGAAGGAGCGTTGTGGTGTGGATGTGGATGTGGAGTTACATGGAGAGACAGGCTGATGAATGAGGATATAAAGGAGCGTTGTGGTATGGATGTGGATGTGGAGTTACATGGAGAGACAGGCTGATGAATGAGGATATAAAGGAGCGTTGTGGTGTGGATGTGGATGTGGAGTTACATGGAGAGACAGACTGACAAATGAGGATATAAAGGAGCGTTGTGGTGTGGATGTGGATGTGATAGGAAGCGTTAGGAGGAACACACTGAGGTGGTTTGGCCATGTGGAGAGGATGGAGGGTGAGAGACTGACGAAGAGAGTGTATGTGAGTGAGGTGGAGGGGGGAAGAGGGAGGGGGAGGCCGAGGATGAGCTGAAGGGATGAGGTGGAGAGGTATATGAGAGAGGGGGGTGTGAGTTGGGAGCAGGGCAGTGAAATGGCGGGGGACAGGGCGACGTGGAGGCGATTTGTTTGTGGCCACCCCAAACGGGATTGAGGCGTCAGGCAATAGATATATAGATAAATAACCTGTTTCACATCCCGCCCATGTCAAGGCAGTGTTAAAGGATAAGCGTAGCAATCACCTTTACTGTGCAATCTGATGTGCTGTTTAGTGGGTATTTACATAGAGTAGGATTAATCATAGGGTGTTCAGTATCCTGGAGATGTCTGGCACTACCCCCCCACTTTTCCCTCCTTTACCCCCTCTCTCTCTCCCTAATTACAGCTTCTATGCTCCAGTTAATTATACTAGAAAATGGTATATGTGATTAATCAAGGAATCGAAGGGATTTGAGAGTATGATGAGGGCATTATAAAGTGCTATACTAACTCCTCATCACCACTACATCAATCTCATTATACTTTACGTAACTCCAGTAACCCTTTGACCTCACAGTCTATTTCTAATCTGGGTAAATTGACCTGATGATAAGTAGAACGAAATAATAGGAGCCGACACGGTATGAACAGATTTAAAACAAAATTACTTGGAGTCACGGTATGCCTGCCTCTACCTCCCCCACAGCTGTCACAAGAGAAGCTTCCCCCACTCAAGCCCCAGCAGGGGTTAGGGGGGGAGTGGGGGAGTGGGGAGATATGGGGGACAGTCCTCCACGCCGTGACATCACCACATCAGCGTAATACCACCGCGCGAAGGACCTGGAAGTCTTACTAACCTTGGACTCAATAGGACTTAGAGCCGATGCAGTGCGGGAGTGTCCAGTTGGGTCACTTATAGACTGTGATGACCTAAGTTGACCTGCACAAGATCAGTCAGCTTGACCTCAAGGTGAAGGCATAAAGCCAGAGCCAGAACTTGGGTCACTTATAGACTGTGATGACCTAAACTGACCTACACAACATAGACGAGGATACCAAGGAGTCATAAGCAAAATAAATCCCTAAGGAAGAGGTGTTAGGGAGTGAAGAGA
>NC_137070.1:1234872-1239872 GCF_032717465.1 Coenobita brevimanus | reverse complement strand
AGAAATAGGAGGAGAGGAGGACAGGCACAGAAAAAGAATGATAAAGGCTAAGGAAGAAGTAGGCAGCATACATCAAGTGAGTGGATGATGGTGAGAAATGGGAAGAGAGGAGGGCAGGCACAGAAAAAGAATGATAAAGGCTAAGGAAGAAGTAGGCAGCACTACATCAAGTGAGTGGATGATGGTGAGAAATGGGAAGAGAGGAGGGCAGGCACAGAAAAAGAATGATAAAGGCTAAGGAAGAAGTAGGCAGCACTACATCAAGTGAGTGGATGATGGTGAGAAATAGGAAGAGAGGAGGACAGGCACAGAAAAAGAATGATAAAGGCTAAGGAAGAAGTAGGCAGCACTACATCAAGTGAGTGGATGATGGTGAGAAATAGGAAGAGAGGAGGACAGGCACAGAAAAAGAATGATAAAGGCTAAGGAAGAAGTAGGCAGCACTACATCAAGTGAGTGGATGATGGTGAGAAATAGGAAGAGAGGAGGACAGGCACAGAAAAAGAATGATAAAGGCAAAGGAAGAAGTAGGCAGCACTACATCAAGTGAGTGGATAATGGTGAGAAACTGAGAGGAGGACAGGCACAGAAAAGAATGATAAAGGCTAAGGAAGAAGTAGGCAGCACTACATCAAGTGAGTGGATGATGTTCGCCACCACCTACAACTCAGGAAAAATATAGAGGAAATAAAAGTAATCTATATTATGTTTGTGTTGATTTGGGGAAGGCCTTTGACAGAGTCCCTAGAGAGGTGGTGAAGTGGGCAATGAGAAGGCTTGGAATGGAGGAGTGGCTGGTTAGGGTGGTTACGGCCATGTATGTGGGTAGATATGTATGTGTGTATGTGGGTAGATATGTATGTGTGTATGTGGGTAGATATGTATGTGTGTAGGTACTGTAGGTGGATGTGTGTATGTGGCATGTGTTAGGAGTGTAATGCTGTATGGTAGTGAGACCTGGCCAGTAAAGGAAGAGGATATTCGTAGTGTAATGCTGTATGGTAGTGAGACCTGGGCAGTAAAGGAAGAGGATATTCGTAGTGTAATGCTGTATGGTAGTGAGACCTGGGCAGTAAAGGAAGAGGATATTCGTAGTGTAATGCTGTATGGTAGTGAGACCTGGGCAGTAAAGGAAGAGGATATTCGTAGTGTAATGCTGTATGGTAGTGAGACCTGGGCAGTAAAGGAAGAGGATATTCGTAGTGTAATGCTGTATGGTAGTGAGACCTGGGCAGTAAAGGAAGAGGATATTCGCAGGTTCAAACGTACAGAAATGACAATGATTAGGTGGATGTGCAGTGCGTCCCTGAGTGTGAGGCCTGGGGGGGCTGGGTTTACGATGGAAGAATTGGGAGGAAGGATGGGACTGGAGTGTATTGGTGTTGTGATGAGGAGGGGTAGATTGAGATGGTTTGGGAGGAAGGATGGGACTGGAGTGTATTGGTGTTGTGATGAGGAGGGGTAGATTGAGATGGTTTGGGAGGAAGGATGGGACTGGAGTGTATTGGTGTTGTGATGAGGAGGGGTAGACTGAGATGGTTTGGGAGGAAGGATGGGACTGGAGTGTATTGGTGTTGTGATGAGGAGGGGTAGACTGAGATGGTTTGGGAGGAAGGATGGGACTGGAGTGTATTGGTGCTGTGATGAGGAGGGGTAGACTGAGATGGTTTGGGAGGAAGGATGGGACTGGAGTGTATTGGTGCTGTGATGAGGAGGGGTAGATTGAGATGGTTTGGGAGGAAGGATGGGACTGGAGTGTATTGGTGTTGTGATGAGGAGGGGTAGACTGAGATGGTTTGGGAGGAAGGATGGGACTGGAGTGTATTGGTGCTGTGATGAGGAGGGGTAGATTGAGATGGTTTGGGAGGAAGGATGGGACTGGAGTGTATTGGTGTTGTGATGAGGAGGGGTAGACTGAGATGGTTTGGGAGGAAGGATGGGACTGGAGTGTATTGGTGTTGTGATGAGGAGGGGTAGACTGAGATGGTTTGGGCATGTGGAGAGGATGGAGGATGACAACTGGGTGTGGAGGGTGAGAAGTGTGAACGTCGAGGGTGGGGTTGTGAGAGGCAGAGTGAAAAAGACCTGGGACGAGGTCATAGAGTGTGACTTCAGGGATAAGGGACTGAATAGGGAGGCTGCCAGGGATCGAGCAGCATGGAGAACCGCCATTAGGTGACCAGGGCCGACCCATACAAGCGTATTGAAGCCTTTATAAACGAAACGAAACGATATAGAAGAGTGAGAGACTAACTAGGAGAGTGAATGTGAGTGAGGTGTAGGGGGGAGTGGAGGAGGAGGCCAAGGATGAGATGGAGGGATGGAGTGGAGAGGTATATGAGACACACACACAGACAGACAGACAGAGACAGGGAGACAGAAAGAGGAAGTATGTGTATGTGTGTGTATGTATGCATGTATGTGTGTATGTATGAGTGTATGTATGTATCTATATATCTATCTGTGTGTGTGTGTGTGTGTGTGTGTGTGTGTGTGTGTGTGTCTGTCTGTCTGTCTGTCTGTATGTATGTATGTATGTATGTATGTATGTATGTCTGTATGTATGTATGTGTGTATGTATGTAGTATACAAGTAGGTATGTGTGTGTGTGTGTGTGTGTGTGTGTGTGTGTGTGTGTGTGTCTGTCTGTCTGTCTGTCTGTCTGTATGTATGTATGTATGTATGTATGTATGTAGGTATGTGTGTATGTATGTAGTATACAAGTAGGTATGTGTGTGTGTGTGTGTGTGTGTGTGTGTGTGTGTGTGTGTGTGTGTGTGTGTGTGTGTGTCTGTATGTATGTATGTATGTATGTATGTATGTATGTATGTGTGTTTTTATGTAGTATGCAAGTAGGTATGTGTGTGTGTGTGTGTGTGTGTGTGTGTGTGTGTGTGTGTGTGTGTGCATCTGTCTGTCTGTCTGTATGTACGTATGTATGTGTGTGTACGGGATAATCCGTGTACAAGCAGGATGTGCACACAGAAAGGCCCGTAGGCAGTAATAAGAGGACTATAGTGTTCCTCCTCGTAACATAGGGTTTGGGTGGAGTCACCCCCTCCCTACACTATTGCCATGTTTCCTAACCCTACGATGTATAACGCCTGTGGTTTGTGTAGTAGGAATGATACATAAACATAACTCATACTAATATAACTGTAATGAAAGTGCTGACATGTATCAAGGAAGAATAAAACTATTCTGCATACTATATTATACGATAATAGAGAAACGTGGCATAAAAATTTGGCAGTGTTGCTCTAAAAATATTCTAATTATTATTTACTTCCCCAACACTTCTAACATTGCTAATTAATTTAGCAAGTATAATTGCAAGAAAATTTGAAGGGATAAAAGTGGGAAGAGGCGATCCTTTCATAATTAAAATAAATATATCAAACAGCTCTGGGGTGGCAGCACTCACGCGACACGTGTTTGTGTGTACGCTGTGGGAGGTCACCAACCCCCTACAGGATTTAGGCCTATTGGGGAAACCTCTAAAAAAACGCGCCGTGACTTTTACCTCAAGGGTGGTGCGGAAATAAAGTCAAAATTATAATCCATACATAAAAATGGAAGTAAAAAACCATGGATGACACATAACAAAATCTAGCGAGAGAGAGAGAGAGAGAGAGAGAGAGAGAGAGAGAGAGAGAGAGATAATAATAATAATAATAATAATAATAAAACTTTATTTCCACTAAACAGTGGGTATTCTTATACATTATACAGTAGTACAGCATACAGTATGAAAGTTCTATACACAATATAATACAAGTTGATACATATGGTGGAGAATAGTGACAGAGAGGTAAATGGTTTAAAAGGTGTGGGGACACTTAGGTTAAAAATAGATCAATTAAGGGATTTAGGAACGAAGGCAGTGGGAAGGATTAAGACAGATGGGATTGTAAGATTAGGGAGTTTGAGCAATAAGGTAGAATGTATGCTCTCAATAAAAGTATAGCAATTATCAACGGCTAATTATTATACAGGTGTTGATGGTGGGGGTCTATATTTATAGGAGGTGTTGGTGGTGGAGGTATAGCGGGTGTTGTTGATGGGGGTGTTGTTGGGGGTAGGGGTATAGGGGGTGTTGGTGGCAGGGGTATAGGGGGTATTAGAAAAACGGAGATCACAAGAGGGAAACAGTGTCAAGGTCATCGCTGATGGAGAGGTCAGCTCGGAAACGTGGCAACAGTGCAGGGAGGGGGTGACTCCACCAAAACCCTACGTTTCGATCTGTCAGACTATAGACAGGCATATTAGCAGTCCCATACCTGAAGGCAGAGAGTATTGGGGTGGGGTTAGGTAGGAGGTAGCAGGTATGAGGAGAGAGAGAGAGAGGGAGAGAGAGACAGAGACACACACACACACACACACACACACACACACTGACATACACACACACACACAAACAGAGACAGGGAATGAGAAACAGAGACAGACAGACAGACAGACAGAGAAAGGGAAAGAGAGAGAGAGAGAGAGAGAGAGAGAGAGAGAGAGCGAGAGAGAAAGGAAGGCTGGAGACATTATAAACAAGATAATTACATAGCCAACACTACCTTACATTCTTATTTTCTCACTGCCCTAACACCATTTCCTGAGTGATTTATTTTGTTTATTACACCTTACTGTCCTCTTCTGTGTTACATAAATCCTTCCAATATCACCATACTCTGCATAAAGCTCCCTAACACCATTTCCTAAGTGATTTATTTTGTTTATTACACCTTACTGTCCTCTTCTGTGTTACATAAATCCTTCCAATATCACCATACTCTGCATAAAGCTCCCTAACACCATTTCCTAAGTGATTTATTTTGTTTATTACACCTTACTGTCCTCTTCTGTGTTACATAAATCCTTCCAATATCACCATACTCTGCATAAAGCTCCCTAACACCTTTTCCTAAGTGATTTATTTTGTTTATTACACCTTACTGTCCTCTTCTGTGTTACATAAATCCTTCCAATATCACCATACTCTGCATAAA
>NC_137070.1:1219872-1222372 GCF_032717465.1 Coenobita brevimanus | reverse complement strand
TATCTGTGTGTACGTGTATCTACGTGTACGTGTATCTATGTGTACGTGTATCTGTGTACGTGTATCTACGTGTACGTGTATCTATGTGTACGTGTATCTGTGTGTACATGTATCTGTGTGTACGTGTATCTACGTGTACGTGTATCTGTGTGTACGTGTATCTACGTGTACGTGTATCTATGTGTACGTGTATCTACGTGTACGTGTATCTGTGTGTACGTGTATCTGCGTGTACGTGTATCTGTGTGTACGTGTATCTACGTGTACGTGTATCTGTGTGTACCACACCAGTATAATATTCCTACCACATTCCTACCACACCATCTAATATTCCTACCACACTCCTACCACATTTCCACCACACCACCTAATATTCCTACCACACTCCTACCACATTTCCACCACACCACCTAATATTCCTACCACATTCCTACCACACCACCTAATATTCCTACCACACTCCTACCACATTTCCACCACACCACCTAATATTCCTACCACATTCCCACCACATTCGTATCACGTTCCTACCACATGCCTATAATATTCCTACCACAGTCCTACCACACTCTGCCTCCGCCTCACCACACCTCCTGCATCGCAATGTTGCAAATATTCAATGATGCAAGAAGGGGAGGGGGAGGGAGGGCGAGAGGGAGGAGGGAGGAGGAAGGGGGAGGGAAGGGAAGGGGAAGGGGAAGGAGGGAGGGGGAGAGGGAGGAGGGAGGAGGAAGCGGGAGGGGGAAGGGAAAGGAGGGAGGGGAAGGGGAAGGAGGGAGGAGGAAGGGGGAGGGGGAGGGAAGGGAGGGGGAAGGGGAAGGAGGGAGGGGGAGAGGGAGGAGGAGGGGAGGGGGAGGGGGGAGGGAGGGGTGAAAGGTGGGAGGGGAGAGGAGATAGGGGAGAGAGGGAATTTTCTTGGAGAGAAAGAGAGAGAGAGAGAGAAACAGAAAGACAGAGTGGGAAAGAGAAAGAAAGGAGAGAGAGCTGAATTTCCATGAGAGAGAGAGAGAGAGAGAGTGACAGACAGAGTTGGGGAGGGGGAGGAAGGGAGAGACAGCTGAATTCTTGATGAGACAGACAGACAGACAAACAGACAGACAGACAGAATGAAAGTATGAGGAAGACAGACAGACAGAGTGGGGAGGGGGAAGAAGTGAGAGAGAGAGAGAGAGAGAGAGAGAGAGAGGCCATATTCCCTGCTCTCTTTACAAGCCTAAACAATATCTTTACAAAGTTCTCTGCAGTTCACCTTCAAGCACTGTTTTAAGGACTTTGAGATGAGGAGGAAGAAGAGGAAGAGGAGGAGGAAGAGGAGGAGGAAGAGGAAGAGGAGGAGGAAGAGGAGGAGGAGGAGGAGGAGGAGGGGAAGGCCGAGGAGAAGAGGAATGAAGATGAAGAGGAGGAGAAGGAGGATGAAGTTGGGGAGAAGAGTTTATGGAGAGGGGAGGAAGAAGGAAATGAGAAGAGGAGGAGGAGGAGGAGGAGGAAGAGGAAGAAGAAGAGGAGAAGGAGGAGGAAGAGGAAGGATATGGCTGTGAAGAGAGGAGGAGAGTGTGAGAAGAGGAGGAGGAAGAAAAGGAGTAGGAGAGAGGAAGGATGTGTGATTTAGGAGATGAGGAGAAAGGAAATATAGAGAGAAACAGGAGAAACTGAATGAAAAGGAGATAAAATGAGAGAGAGAGAGAGAGAGAGAGAGAGAGAGAGAGAGAGAGAGAGAGAGAGACGATTAAGAGAGAGAGAGAGAGAGAGAGAGAGAGAGAGACGATTATAATTATACGACCAAACGTCTAAATCTCTCTCTTAGTTCACCTCTTAACCATTTAAATATCATAACTAGGTTGGTTTTCATTACTAATTAATTAAAAAATAATATTACACTTTTATTCAGCTCTGTATATGATATTTTACAGGATTTTAAAAGGCTGGGGGGACGAGGGAAAAATGTAAACAAATGGCAGCCAATCAGCGGAGAGGTGGGCGGAGCTTATGAAGAAATCCAGAGTTGCCAATGTAGCGCTTTTTCCGCGAGAGACGTTGATTTCCAGTTAACCACAGTTTTTATCAATTTTCCATTACAAATCTAGTGGTATTCTAGACCTCTTCTACCTTTCTAGACGCTACGTAATATATTCTACCATTTTTCTAGCGATTTTCTAGAAGGATCTATCAAAAGACGTAGTAAAGGATCTTCAGAGCAAGTTCAGCTGCATCCCATTTAGCGAAAAGTTTTAGTGATCTTTGACAATCTTAGTGGTATTTTAGATATTATTTTTACATATTTTAGCCATACTGTATTGATTTTACCATTTTTCTAGTGATTTTGCAGATCAGTTTGGGTCTAATGTAATTTTACAGTAGCATTAGAGTACGTTTAGCAATTCATGTCAGCTTAATGGCTAATCTAGCTGTGGCAACCCTCGCTACCTATGCGTCGGCCATGTAACTCGAGAATATGTGTGTTATCCTGTTTTTCGTATTAATTCCACCGATCGGGGTGAAA
>NC_137070.1:1194872-1207372 GCF_032717465.1 Coenobita brevimanus | reverse complement strand
AACAATTGGCGGCTCCTGGCCTTGGGTTCCTTGTTTCTTGTAATAAAAAAGCGAACGAGGCTGGCACAGTATGGCGGCTAGTCGCACCCTCCTCGTTAGTCTCTCAATCTCCATTCACAAACTTACACCTCTCTCATATACCTCCCTACTCCATCCCTCCATCTCATCCTTGGCCTACCCCTCCCTCTCCCCCTTCCACCTTACTCACATACATTCAGAGATATACAAATTAATGCAAAGATATGATTAGACTCAGTTTAGTATTTATTATACGGAGAAATTCGCCTCTATGTCTCTTATTCGTTACTTAACATCATTTCCCTGAGATTTATTTTAGTATATTAACCACGTAACATCCATAGAAATCAGTAAGAATATATTTTAATTCATAATTCAAACGTAAACAGAATATCCTCGAAATAAAATAGTTTACCATTTCCTTTGCATCAGAGTTACGTTTTCTCTTATGCTGTCATTGAAGAAAACGTGTAAATATGAGGGTAACTAGTTTATATTAAGGCATCGTTAAGCTAAATGAGGATGTGGAGTGTTGTGGGTGTGGATGTGGATGTGGAGTTACATGGAGAGACAGACTGACAAATGAGGAAATGAAGGAGTGTTGTGGTGTGGATGTGGATGTGGAGTTACATGGAGAGACAGACTGACAAATGAGGAAGTGAAGGAGCGTTGTGGTGTGGATGTGGATGTGGAGTTACATGGAGAGACAGACTGACAAATGAGGAAGTGAAGGAGCGTTGTGGTGTGGATGTGGATGTGGAGTTACATGGAGAGACAGACTGACAAATGAGGAAGTGAAGGAGCGTTGTGGTGTGGTGTGGATGTGGAGTTACATGGAGAGATAGACTGATAAATGAGGAAGTGAAGGAGCGTTGTGGTGTGGATGTGGATGTGGAGTTACATGGAGAGACAGACTGACAAATGAGGAAGTGAAGGAGCGTTGCGGTGTGGATGTGGATGTGGAGTTACATGGAGAGACAGACTGACAAATGAGGAAGTGAAGGAGCGTTGTGGTGCTGATGTGGATGTGGAGTTACATGGAGAGAGAGACTGACAAATGAGGAAGTGAAGGAGCGTTGTGGTGCTGATGTGGATGTGGAGTTACATGGAGAGAGAGACTGACAAATGAGGAAGTGAAGGAGCGTTGTGGTGTGGTGTAGATGTGGAGTTACATGGAGAGATAGACTTATAAATGAGGAAGTGAAGGAGCGTTGTGGTGTGGATGTGGATGTGGAGTTACATGGAGAGACAGACTGACAAATGAGGAAGTGAAGGAGCGTTGTGGTGTGGTGTGGATGTGGAGTCACATGGAGAGACAGACTGACAAATGAGGAAGTGAAGGAGCGTTGTGGTGTGGATGTGGAGTCACATGGAGAGACAGACTGACAAATGAGGAAGTGCAGGAGCGTTGTGGTGTGGATGTGGATGTGGAGTTACATGGAGAGACAGACTGACAAATGAGGAAGTGAAGGAGCGTTGTGGTGTGGATGTGGATGTGGAGTTACGTGGAGAGACAGACTGACAAATGAGGAAGGGAAGGAGCGTTGTGGTGTGGATGTGGATGTGGAGTTACATGGAGAGACAGACTGACAAATGAGGAAGTGAAGGAGCGTTGTGGTGTGGATGTGGAGTTACATGGAGAGACAGACTGACAAATGAGGAAGTGAAGGAGCGTTGTGGTGTGGATGTGGATGTGGAGTTACATGGAGAGACAGACTGACAAATGAGGAAGTGAAGGAGCGTTGTGGTGTGGATGTGGATGTGGAGTTACATGGAGAGACAGACTGACAAATGAGGAAGTGAAGGAGCGTTGTGGTGTGGATGTGGAGTTACATGGAGAGACAGACTGAAAATTGAGGAAGTGAAGGAAGTTAACAAGGTGGAGGGTGAGTGGAGGCAGCGTGGCAGCAGTAGTGGCAAACAACTGGAGTGGAACGGAGGGCAGCAGTGGCGGGACAGTCAAGCGGGAAGTGGAGCAGTAGCCAGTCTGTAGTTTAGCGACAGGGGCTCGTAGCGTGTGGCCCTAGTGAACTTATTCGTGTGTGTCGTGGTCAGATTGCGTGAGCCGTAGGGTGATGCGTCGACTTTGCGTTTGCGAAGAGAGCGGCTCGTCCTGAGAGGCAAGGTGAGGTAGGGTGAAGCTGCCCGTTACCGGCGATGTCTACGTGGAATCCAGTGTAGGTGGATTTCCCCTCTGAACGATGGAGTCAGCGATTGTTAGTATGGAGGTCAGCAGATTCACGGCAGCGGACCCATCCTGGCGTAGGAGGGCAGGCAGAGGTGCTGTAGGGCAGGCGGCAGATGGGGCAGCACTGGGTCACGGTAGGCAGCCATGGAGGGGCAGGGGTGTAGGCAGGGTCGGGGTGGTCAACGCCCCCTACCAAGGCATCAGCTGGGAGGAGACTGCCGGGGATTGATTCCAGATTCTGTGCTGCAAGAGTGTGTGTGCGTGTGTGTGCGTGTGTGTACGATTTATATATGCAAGCAAAAGCACACACACCTATCCCAGAGTGTGTGTATGTGTGTGTACGATTTATATATGCACGCAAAAGCACACACACCTATCCCTGAGTGTGTGTGCGTGTGTGTACGATTTATATATGCACGCAAATGCACACACGCCTATCCCAGAGTGTGTGTTCGATTTATATATGCACGCAAATGCACACACGCCTATCCCAGAGTGTGTGTATGTGTGTGTGCGATTTATATATGCACGCAAATGCACACACGCCTATCCCAGAGTGTGTGTGCGTGTGTGTACGATTTATATATGCACGCAAAAGCACACACACCTATCCCGGTGTGTGTATGCGTGTGTGTGCGTTGTAAATAATGTGCAAATATTCTTACATGTGCACATATTAACATTATCATTACGTACAGTTGTGTGTGCGTTTCTGTGTGCACATGTACGGAGAGAGAATGCAGAGAGGAAATTCTCTTCTCCTTTCACCTTATACTGGTCCAGATTTCCACAGCACTTCTTCGTGACTAGCATCCTTTCACCTTCGTTCTTTTGCAGCTTATTTCACGTAGCTCAGTGGCAGAAAAAGACAATACTACGGCTCTACATCCATCCCATAGCACTTCTTCGTGACTAGCATCCTTTCCATAGCACTTCTTCGGCTCTATATCCTTTCCATAGCACTTCTTCGGCTCTATATCCTTTCCATAGCACTTCTTCGTGACTACCATCATTTCCATAGCACTTCTTCGTGACTAGCATCATTTCCATAGCACTTCATCGTGACTACCATCATTTCCATAGCACTTCTTCGTGACTAGCATCATTTCCATAACACTTCTTCGTGACTAGCATCCTTTCCATAGCACTTCTTCGGCTCTATATCCTTTCCATAGCACTTCTTCGTGACTAGCATCATTTCCATAGCACTTCGGCTCTATATCCTTTCCATAGCACTTCTTCGTGACTACCATCATTTCCATAGCACTTCTTCGTGACTAGCATCATTTCCATAGCACTTCTTCGTGACTAGCGTAATATCCATAGCACTTCTTCGTGACTAGCATCATTTCCATAGCACATCATCGTGACTAGTATCATTTCCATAGCACTTCTTCGTGACTAGCATCATTTCCATAGCACTTCCTCGTGACTAGCATCATTTCCATTGCACTTCCTCGTGACTACCCCTCTCTCTCATATACCTCTCCAGTCCATCCCTCCATCTCATTCTTGGCCTCCCCCTCCCTCTCCTCCCCTCCACCTCACTCACATACACTCTCCTCGTCAGTCTCTCAAAAAATACTGAGATAAATCACAGTAATTAGCCTGGGTATTTAAGAGAGAGAGAGAGACAGACAGACAGACAGACAGACAGACAGACAGATAGACAGACAGAGCGAGAGAGAGAGAGAGAGAGAGAGAGAGAGAGAGAGAGAGAGAGAGAGAGAGAGACAGACAGACAGACAGACAGACAGATAGACAGACAGAGCGAGAGAGAGAGAGAGAGAGAGAGAGAGAGAGAGACAGACAGACAGACAGACAGACAGATAGAGAGACAGAAAATTATTATGACCTCAGCTACAAAAGAACTATATATGCCTCGGTCTTCGTCTCCTCCTCTCCCTTTCCAACTCTCGCTCTCAAGTTCATTTTAATCTGGCAAATATCCCTTAACCCCATTTCCTGCGTTCCTTAGCCAAACTGGAGGGCTGATTTGACTAGTAACCAAGGAGATTCACCCATACCTCCATAGTTATAGCAATTAGGAATGAACATTTAGCCTGTGAGACAAGTCTAGCAGAAAGCATGCCTCTCTCTCTCTCTCTCTCCCTCTCTCTCTCTCTCTCTCTCTCTCTCTCTCTCTCTCTCTCTCTCTCCCTCTCTCTCTCTCTCTCTCTCTCTCTCTCTCTCTCTCTCTCTCTCTCTCTCTCTCTCTCTCTCTCTCTCTCTCTCTCTCTCTTAAATACCCAGGCTAATTACAGTTCAAAATATTCTCTCTCTCTCTCTCTCTCTCTCTCTCTCTCTCTCTCTCTCTCTCTCTCTCTCTTAAATACCCAGGCTAATTACAGTTCAAAATATTCTCTCTCTCTCTCCGTCTCTCTCTCTCTCTCTCTCTCTCTCTCTCTCTTAAATACCCAGGCTAATTACAGTTCAAAATATTCTCTCTCTCTCTCTCCGTCTCTCTCTCTCTCTCTCTCTCTCTCTCTCTCTCTCTAAAAAACCCAGGCTAATTGCAGTTCAAAATATTCTCTCTCTCTCTCTCTCTCTCTCTCTCTCTCTCTCTCTCTCTCTCTCTCTCTCTCTCTCTCTCTCTCTCTCTCTCTCTTAAATACCCAGGCTAATTACAGTTCAAAATATTCTCTCTCTCTCTCTGTCTCTCTCTCTCTCTCTCTCTCTCTCTCTCTCTCTCTCTCTCTCTCTCTCTCTCTCTCTCTCTCTTAAATACCCAGGCTAATTACAGTTCAAAATATTCTCTCTCTCTCTCTCTCCGTCTCTCTCTCTCTCTCTCTCTCTCTCTCTCTCTTAAATACCCAAGCTAATTACAGTTCAAAATATTCTCTCTCTCTCTCGCTCTCTCGCTCTCTCTCTCTCTCTCTCTAAAATACCCAAGCTAATTACAGTTCAAAATATTCTCTCTCTCTCTCCGTCTCTCTCTCTCTCTCTCTCTCTCTCTCTCTCTCTTAAATACCCAGTCTAATTTCAGTTCAAAATATTCTCTCTCTCTCTCTCTCCGTCTCTCTCTCTCTCTCTCTCTCTCTCTCTCTCTCTCTCTCTCTCTCTCTCTCTCTCTCTCTCTCTCTCTCTCTCTCTCTCTTAAATACCCAGGCTAATTACAGTTCAAAATATTCTCTCTCTCTCTCCGTCTCTCTCTCTCTCTCTCTCTCTCTCTCTCTCTCTCTCTCTCTCTCTCTTAAATACCCAGGCTAATTGCAGTTCAAAATATTCTCTCTCTCTCTCCGTCTCTCTCTCTCTCTCTCTCTCTCTCTCTCTCTTAAATACCCAAGCTAATTACAGTTCAAAATATTCTCTCTCTCTCTCTCCGTCTCTCTCTCTCTCTCTCTCTCTCTCTCTCTTAAATACCCAGGCTAATTGCAGTTCAAAATATTCTCTCTCTCTCTCTCTCTCTCTCTCTCTCTCTGACGGTAATTACAGCTCAAATTATCCATATATTCTCCCCAGGGGCGTTTAGGTGTGGGGGAGAGGCCATCAGGGGAGACTGGGGGTGGAAAGAACACGTAATATACCGCCATGAATACGTCTATCTATCTATCAATCGCCAGACGCCTCAATCCCATTCGGGGTGGCCACAAACAAATCGCCTCCACGTCGCCTCGCCATTAATGAATATAAATAAACCGGAAAACACGACGGTCCACACACACACACACCAAACCCCAAACACTAAAACACACAATGGCAAATCTCACCCTCGGGACAAACATCACTCACCCAACATACACCTTCTCATACACCATACTTATCACTATACTCAAATCACACCTACCGCTATAGGTTAAACAAATCACAACTATACGTATATATATTCCTGTATTTCTCTTCAAAGTTGGGTAACATACTCATCATACTTATTTCCCGCCCATTTTTTTCAAATAATTCGTTATTATATGGTTACGTCCCAGCGTACACTGCCACAGCCTCAGACAGAAGTAGTACAATGCAGGAAGGAGGTTTCTTATACCTCACTGTCTATTTTCCAAGTCTTTCTATCTATTGCCAGACGCCATAATCCCGTATCTATCTATCTATCTATCTATTGCCAGACGCCATAATCCCATAAGGTGTGGCCATTTGTCTTTGAGTTAGTTGTTTTACGGGGAGGGGCACTAACCCTCCACCAACCCACTTGTTGACACGTAGGCAGCACGTATGGTTTGGTTATATGGTTACCACCCAGCGTTGTAAATGGTTTCCTGGCTTACAGGAAACCATTTGGCTTGTCACTCAATGTAAAGCCACCTGTAAAGGAAAGAAAAGCAATAAGAAGTGACAGGAAAGATGGGAGAAATAGGAAGAGAGGAGGACAGGCACAGAAAAAGAATGATAAAGGCTAAGGAAGAAGTAGGCAGCACTACATCAAGTGAGTGGATGATGGTGAGAAATAGGAAGACAGGAAAGCAGGCACAGAAAAAGAATGATAAAGGCTAAGAAAGAAGTAGGCAGCACTACATCAAGTGAGTGGATGATGGTGAGAAATAGGAAGAGAGGAGGACAGGCACAGAAAAAGAACGATAAAGACTAAGGAAGAAGTAGGCAGCACTACATCAAGTGAGTGGATGATGGTGAGAAATAGGAAGAGAGGAGGACAGGCACAGAAAAAGAATGATAAAGGCTAAGGAAGAAGTAGGCAGCACTACATCAAGTGAGTGGATGATGGTGAGAAATAGGAAGAGAGGAGGACAGGCACAGAAAAAGAATGATAAAGACAGGAAGAAGTAGGCAGCACTACATCAAGTGAGTGGATGATGGTGAGAAATAGGAAGAGAGGAGGACAGGCACAGAAAAAGAATGATAAAGGCTAAGGAAGAAGTAGGCAGCACTACCCTACCCTACCCTATCCTTCCCTACTCTAACCTATCCTACCCTAACCTACCCTACCCTTCCCTACCATACACTACCCTACCCTGCCCTACCCTACCCTACCTTACCGTAATGTACCCTACCCTACCCTTCTCCACACTACCCAACCCTACCTTACTCTACCCTATCCTACCCTACATAACACTACCCTACCCTACCCTACACCACACTACCCAACCCTACCTTACCCTACCCTATCCTACCCTACACTACACTACCCTACCCTACCCTACACCACACTACCCAACCCTACCTTACTCTACCCTACCCTACCCTACCCTACAGTACTCCACCCTGCCCTACCCCAAGGTCTATAGTCGCGGCGCGTGACTCTGAGGTTGTCATTATGGTGCTCTGGCAACCTACCATTCAAAAGTGCGTCTGATTTCGTGTATATGAGATGCATGTGATTCGTGTATAACAGGTTCGTGTATAATAATATTCGGGTATAATATGATACGAAATCGGTCGCACTTTTGACTGACAAGCTGGCAGGGTACGATAATGACCTCAGAGTCGTGCGCCGTGACTATAGAAACGTTTACATTCCACGAGAACAACTTACGCCAATTCAGAATACCACAACATACCAAAGCTCTCTCACGTAACACTCTTAATCATTGACCGTACGAACTTTAACTACATAATTCAACAGTAATCACACCCCCCTCTCTCATATACCTCTCCACTCCATCCCTCCATCTCATCCTTGGCCTCCCCTTCCCTCTCCCCCCCTCCACTTCACTCACATACACTCTCCTCGTCAGTCTCTCACTCTCCATCCCCCCAGCTCACACCCCCCTCTCTCATATACCTCTCCACTCCATCCCTCCATCTCATCCTTGGCCTCCCCCTCCCTCTCCCCTCCTCCACCTCACTCACATACACTCTCCTCGTCAGTCTCTCACTCTCCATCCCCCCAGCTCACACCCCCCTCTCTCATATACCTCTCCACTCCATCCCTCCATCTCATCCTTGGCCTCCCCCTCCATGTCCCCTCTCCACCTCACATACACTCTCCTCGTCAGTCTCTCACTCTCCATCCTCTCCACATAAGTCTTCACGCTTAGAAATACAAGATGTAAACCATAGGCCTGAGTTTACTAAGCCATATCTTAACTATTCTCTACTTTCGTGCACTCAGTTTTAACGTAACGACTCGCAAGACTTACCTCGAGCGTTGGGCGGCACTAGGAAGGCGTGAAATTACCCCAGAAAGGCGAAATTAGGTACGAAATTCCACTGTTTCTCACCCTGTCCGTCCCTCCCAGCGGCCATGGTTGTTTGAACAGTACCGAGGCTGAGAATACGCCTTTGTTTACATAAATATCTTAACCTTGGTACTTTTGGGTTATTTTGAGTTATTTTGAGTTTATTTATGATACGAATTATTTTTTGAAGGTAGGTGTGTGGCGACCATCATCCACTCACTTGATGTAGTGCTGCCTACTTCTTCCTTAGCCTGTATCATTCTTTTTCTGCATCTGTCCTCCTCTCTGTTTCTCACCATCATCCACTCACTTGATGTAGTGCTGCCTACTTCTTCCTTAGCCTTTATCATTCTTTTATCTGCGTCTGTCCTCCTCTCTGTTTCTCACCATCATCCACTCACTTGATGTAGTGCTGCCTACTTCTTCCTTAGCCTTTATCATTCTTTTTCTGTGCCTGTCCTCCTCTCTTCCTATTTCTCACCATCATCCACTCACTTGATGTAGTGCTGCCTACTTCTTCCTTAGCCTTTATCATTCTTTTTCTGTGCCTGTCCTCCTCTCTTCCTATTTCTCACCATCATCCACTCACTTGATGTAGTGCTGCCTACTTCTTCCTTAGCCTTTATCATTCTTTTTCTGTGCCTGTCCTCCTCTCTTCCTATTTCTCACCATCATCCACTCACTTGATGTAGTGCTGCCTACTTCTTCCTTAGCCTTTATCATTCTTTTTCTGTGCCTGTCCTCCTCTCTTCCTATTTCTCACCATCATCCACTCACTTGATGTAGTGCTGCCTACTTCTTCCTTAGCCTTTATCATTCTTTTTCTGTGCCTGTCCTCCTCTCTTCCTATTTCTCACCATCATCCACTCACTTGATGTAGTGCTGCCTACTTCTTCCTTAGCCTTTATCATTCTTTTTCTGTGCCTGTCCTCCTCTCTTCCTATTTCTCACCATCATCCACTCACTTGATGTAGTGCTGCGTACTTCTTCCTTAGCCTTTATCATTCTTTTTCTGTGCCTGTCCTCCTCTCTTCCTATTTCTCCCATCTTTCCTGTCACTTCTTATTGCTTTTCTTTCCTTTACAGGTGGCTTTACATTGAGTGACAAGCCAAATGGTTTCCTGTAAGCCAGGAAACCATTTACAACGCTGGGTGGTAACCATATCACCAAACCATACGTGCTGCCTACGTGTCAACAAGTGGGTTGGTGGAGGGTTAGTGCCCCTCCCCGTAAAACAACTAACTCAAAGACAAATGGCCACCCCTTACGGGATTATGGCGTCTGGCAATAGATAGATAGATAGATAGATACGGGATTATGGCGTCTAGCAATAGATAGATAGATAGATAGATACGGGATTATGGCGTCTGGCAATAGATAGATAGATAGATAGATACGGGATTATGGCGTCTGGCAATAGATAGATAGATAGATACGGGATTATGGCGTCTGGCAATAGATAGATAGATAGATAGATAGAGTTATTTTTAGAGCTTGCCATGGATTCTTTAATATATATACTTAATGGAAATTCGTTATGAGTAGTTATGTATGGAATTGTAGTAGCAGGCAGACTGAGAAACGAAGGAATGTTTTAAAAAATATTACGTGAATGTGAATTGCAATATTTAGACACGTAGGTAGGTAAGTAGGTAGGTAGGTAGGTAGGTGGGTAGGAAGGTTGGTAGGTAAGTAGGTAGGTAGGTACAAGGGTAGGTAGGTAGGTAGGTACAAGGGTGGGTAGGTAGGTAGGTAGGTAGGTGGGTAGGAAGGTTGGTAGGTAAGTAGGTAGGTAGGTACAAGGGTAGGTAGGTAGGTAGGTAGGTAGGTAGATAGGTAGGTAGATTGGAAGGTAGGTGGGTAGGTAGGTAGGTAGGTTGAAAGATAGGTAGGTAGGTGGAAGGGTAGGTAAGTGGGTAGGTAGGTAGGTAGATAGGTAGGTAGGTAGGTAAGTAGGTAGATAGGTAGGTAGGTAGATAGAAAGATAGGTAGGTAAGTAGATAGGTAGGTAGATTGGAAGGTAGGTGGGTAGGTAGGTAGGTAGATAGGTAGATAGGTAGGTAGGTAAGTAGGTAGGTAGGTAGGTAGGTAGGTAGGTAGGTAGGTAGGTAGGTAGGACACACAACATAGCCAGAATAAGGGCAATGAAAGAAGTCAGTTTATACAGTACATATTATCCATCATTCACACCACCTCGTGAACTTCCTTAAAAAAATATATGTAATGAGAGTAATTAAGTGGAATTTATAAGGGATAATGACCTTGTTAATGATGATATTGACCTCTAGATCCAAGGAATTAGCACTCTAGTTATTATTATTATTATTATTATTATTATATGAAACAATAATAATAATAATAATAATAATAATAATAATAATAATAATAACAATAATAATAATAATAATAATAATAATAATAATAATCCCAGGTAAGGAATGAAAGGCATCAATAAACTCTAAAATATTATTACAGGAAAATTGTACAGGATCAGCCATTTGTTACACATCACCATGCTTGTGTGTGTGTGTGTGTGTGTGTGTGTGTGTGTGTGTGTGTGTGTGTGTGTGTGTGTGTGTGTGTGAGAGAGAGAGAGAGATGTGTGGGTGTGTGTATGAGAGAGAGAGAGAGAGAGTGTGTGTGTGTATGTGTATGAGAGAGAGAGAGAGAAAGAATGTGTGTGTGTGCGTGTATGAGAGAGTGAGAGAGAGAGAGAGAGAATGTGTGTGTGTGTGTGTGTGTGTGTGTGTGTGTGTGTGTGTGTGTGTGTGTGTGTGTGTGTGTGTGTGTGTGTGTGTGTGTGTGTGTGTGTGTGTGTGTGTGTGTGTGTGTGTGTGTGTGTGAGAGAGAGAGAGAGATGTGTGGGTGTGTGTATGAGAGAGAGAGAGAGAGAATGTGTGTGTGTATGTGTATGAGTGAGAGAGAGAAAGAATGTGTGTGTGTGCGTGTATGAGAGAGAGAGAGAGAGAGAGAGAGAGAATGTGTGTGTGTGTGTGTGTGTGTGTGTGTGTGTGTGTGTGTGTGTGTGTGTGTGTGTGAGAGAGAGAGAGAGAGAGAGAGAGAGAGAGAGAGAGAGAATGTGTGTGTGTGTGTGTGTGTGTGTGTGTATGTGTGTGTGTGTGTGAGAGAGAGAGAGAGAGAGATGCAATATTTGGACTCCCCTACTAGCTGCACACTAAGAGACAAAGCTACCTGGTACACCTTCAATTATCCCTTAACACTATTACCTTGGCTCCTTATTCTCATTGAAAGTGGCACCCAAGCACCTTTTCCTTAGTGATTTATTTTTAGGTATGGCTAGTTAATATAATTCTGTACCTTATGTAACACAGACGAGGACAGTGAGGTGTAAAAAAATAAATCACTTAGGAAAAGGTGTTAGGGAGCTTTATGCAGAGTATGGTGATATTGGAAGGATTTATGTAACACAGAAGAGGACAGTAAGGTGTAATAAACAAAATAAATCACTTAGGAAAAGGTGTTAGGGAGCTTTATGCAGAGTATGGTGATATTGGAAGGATTTATGTAACACAGAAGAGGACAGTAAGGTGTAATAAACAAAATAAATCACTTAGGAAAAGGTGTTAGGGAGCTTTATGCAGAGTATGGTGATATTGGAAAGATTTATATAACACAGAAGAGGACAGTAAGGTGTAATAAACAAAATAAATCAATTAGGAAAAGGTGTTAGGGAGCTTTATGCAGAGTATGGTGATATTGGAAGGATTTGTGTAACGCTGAAGAGGACAGTAAGGTGTAATAAACAAAATAAATCACTTAGGAAAAGGTGTTAGGGAGCTTTATGCAGAGTATGGTGATATTGGAGGGATTTATGTAACACAGAAGAGGACAGTAAGGTGTAATAAACAAAATAAATCACTTAGGAAAAGGTGTTAGGGAGCTTTATGCAGAGTATGGTGATATTGGAAGGATTTATGTAACACAGAAGAGGACAGTAAGGTGTAATAAACAAAATAAATCACTTAGGAAAAAGTGTTAGGGAGCTTTATGCAGAGTATGGTGATATTGGAAGGATTTATATAACACAGAAGAGGGCAGTAAGGTGTAATAAACAAAATAAATCACTTAGGAAAAGGTGTTAGGGAGCTTTATGCAGAGTATGGTGATATTGGAAGGATTTATGTAACACAGAAGAGGACAGTAAGGTGTAATAAACAAAATAAATCACTTAGGAAAAGGT
>NC_137070.1:1187372-1192372 GCF_032717465.1 Coenobita brevimanus | reverse complement strand
CCACACTCTCCCCACGACTCTGTGATAAGGCACTGTCTGTTACAAGGGGAGCCCTGGAGGGAAGGTCACTTGATTGCAGTTAATAGGTCTGCTCAGTACCACCACTGCATAAATGACACACCAGGAGCTTATCAGTCACAGGAATAAACCGGTAAGGAAAAATTGCTTGACTGCAGTCGATGGGTCTGCTCCTCAACGCCACCACTGCACAAAATAACACACCAGGAGTTTGTGTGTGTGTGTGTGTGTGTGTGTATTTATGATTGTATACTGATATGTGTGTGTATTCTTGTGTGTGTACTTGTGCTTGTGTTTTCATGTGTGTGTGTGTGTGTGTGTGTGTGTGTGTGTGTGTGTGTGTGTGTGTGTTACTTTTATTTCAAGTTTTGCAACTATGTGTTGGTAGGCGAAGGGCGGTACGGCATACAGACCCCTTAGCAGACCCCTCACGCACCCACCTAGGGCTCCGGGGGGGCTCAAACACCAGCCAATAAGCTCCTCATTCTACAAGTAGGTCTCATCCCCGGCGGGTAACTCCTCCAACGCATCAGAATACTCACTGTCGGAACTCTCTAGGCTCGTCTGACGCTCGGCGGGGTTAGGCTGCATCGCGAACTTCCTCAACTGACGCTCATTCTCTAGCGACACCTTGAGCTTGAGGTCACGGTTGCCTGAGTGGATGCTTGACAGGCGTTTGACCGAATTGACAACATCGCGGAGGCTGATCTTGGGTATGTATTGCTTCTTCCGATTCACAATGTCAGCTAGCTCCTGTTTGATGATGTCTACGCAGAGGAGGGTGTTGAACTCGACCAGCTTCGTCAGTCGGTCGAATTGGACAGGCTCGTAGACGAAATTCATGGAGGAGAAGGGGTTGCCCGGGTCGTCGAAGATCGGAAAGTCGGCAAACTTCCTCTCCTCGTCAGTCTCTCTCGGAACACCTGAAGTTTGTGGAGAGAATAGGGTGATTAATTTTTGCGTATTAATTCTTACTATCATTATTATTATTATTATTATTATTATTATTATCATTATTACTGTCCTCCTCCTCCTCCTCTTCATAATCATCATCATCATCATCACCATCATCATCATCATCATCATCACCATCATCATCATCACCATCATCATCATCATCATCATCATCACCATCATCATCATCATCATCACCATCATCATCATCATCATCACCATCATCATCATCACCATCATCATCATCACCATTATAAACATCCACACACACACACACACACACACACACACACTTGATAGAATGAGCTACTAACCAACCTTTGCCTAAATGAGTGGGCCACACTGCCATTCACTCACCAATCAAGCCCCTGGAATCCTGGCTCAACAAAGATGTAGAATGAGAGACTGACTAGAAGAGTGTATGCGAGTGAGGTGGAGGGGGAGAGGAGGAGGAGGGGGAGACCAAGGATGAGATGGAGGGCCTCGAGTATGGGGCACCTCTACAATAAGTATAGATAGACAGATAGATAGATAGATAGGTAAATAGATAGACAGACAGACAGACAGACAGCCAGATAGATAGATAGATAGATAGACAGATAGACAGATAGATAGACACTTACCAGGGGCCTTGTAGTGTCTGAAGGTATTGTTGACGAGGGGGAAGTGAAGGATGATGGGGCAGAACTGGTCTGTTGGGTGCTTGAATATGTAGCATTCCTTGACCTCCGAGTCCTTCTCGTACTCCTCTACCTGGAAGTAGATAAAATTGTCTACTACTGTTACTACTACTACTTCTACTACTTATAATAGTGTGATAATAATAGTAATAATAACAATAATGGTAATAATAATAATAATAATAATAATAATAATAATAATAATAACAGTAATACCGCTACTACGACCACTATCACTGCTAATACTACTACTACAACTAATAATAATACTGTAATAATAATAATAATAATAATATTAATAATAATAATAATCATCATCATAATAATAATAATACCACAAATACTATACCACCAATACTACTACTACTACTGCTACTACTACTACCACTACAACTAATAATAATACTGTAATAATAATAATAATAATAATAATAGTAATAATAATAATAATACCACTACTACTCCTACCAACTACCACTACTACTATTACTGTTGTTCTACTATTAATACTACTACTACTCCTACCAATACCACCACCACTGAAACTACTACTATTACTACCACCATTACAACTTCTTTTACTGCTATTACTACTACTACTACTACCACTACTACTACTACTATTAATGTTGTTCTACTATTACCGCTATTACTGCTGCTATTACTACTACTACTACTATTACTGCTGTTCTACTACTACTACTACTACCACCACCACCACACCACCACACACCTTCTTCTGGATGGGGGGGAAGGGCACCTTGTTCTGCGTCGCCCACTTCTCAGCCAAAAGCAGCTCCTTGAAGGGGTGGTTGGAGTCGCGAGGGCGCTGCGAGAAGTCGAAGGAGAGGTAGAGATCGACAGCGCGTTGGGGTCGCAGAAGGAGCGGGTACGGGGAGTTGAAGGCCAGTCCGGAGTCGACGATGAAGAGCTTCTTGGCCGTGTTGTCCAGTGGCTTGTATCGGCAGCTGGCACCGAAGTCCACTGCCGAGAGGAGGCGTTAGTAAATATGCTGTCTATCTAGCTGTCTAACTGTCTATCTGTCTCTCTGTCTGTCTATCTATCTATGTGTTCAAGGGTTGTATCAGCACCAAAGTCCACTGACGAGAAGAGGCGTTAGTAAATATGCTGTCTATCTGTCTATCTAGCTGTCTAACTGTCTATCTGTCTCTCTGCCTCTCTGTCTCTCTCTATCTATGTGTTCAAGGGTTGTATCAGCACCAAAGTCCACTGACGAGAAGAGGCGTTAGTAAACATGCTGTCTATCTGTCTATCTATCTATCTAGCTCTCTATCTATCTACCAACCTATCTACCTATCTATCTATCTATCTACCTATCTATCTATTGCCAGATGCCTTAATTTTAATTATTATTAATAATCTGCCGTAATTGTTATTATTATCATTATTATTATTATTATTATTGCTACTCCTAGTCCTCCTCCTCGTCCTCCTCCTCCTCCTCCTCCTCCTCCTCCTCCTCCTCCTTCTCCTACTACTACCACTACTACTACTACTACTACTACTACCACTACTACTTCTACTACCATCATCCTCATCCTCATCCTCCTCATCTTCATTATTATTATTATTATCATTATTATTATCACTATTACTATTATCATCATCATCATCATCATCAAAACTCACTATCCAAATCGACAGAATCCTTCCATTACCATCACAATCCTCCTCCTCATCCTCATCATCATCATCATCATCATCATCAAAACTCACCATCCAAATCCACAGAATCCTTCCATTAACATCACAATCCTCCTCCTCCTCCTCATCATCATCATCATCATCATCAAAACTCACTATCCGAGTCGACAGTATCCTCCTGGTCTTCATCGACGGCCATGGCATCGGCGGCGAAAGGAGACAGGGGGAAGGAGTGCCGCAGCGACAGCCCTCGGAAAGGGTTTAGGACCTCACCAGCCCTCCCTGCACGAGAGTTGAGTATATTTGTTCCCGTCATGATACTCTGCTTGAGTCCCTCCCAGAGTCCGGCCTTCCGGTCCACGCGCGACCTCCGGAGAGTCTTCCTGCAGTGAGAGAAAGTGAGAAAGTTGAGATAGAGAGAGCTAGAGACAGAGATAGAGTAAGGGAAAGAGGAACTGTGGATATTCGTGTCTCTCGTGATACTCTGCTTTATTCCCTTCCACAGTCTGGCCTTCCGGTCCACGCGCGACCTCCGGAGAGTCTTCCTGCAGTGAGAGAAAGTGAGAAAGTTGAGATAGAGAGAGGGAGGCAAAGATAAAGTGAGGGAGAGAGGAGTTTTGGATATTCGTGCCTCTTGTGATACTCTGCTTTAGTCGTTCTCAGAGTCCTGCCTTACGGTCCAGGCGCGACCTCTGGAGAGTCTTCCTGCAGCGAGAGAAAGCGACAAAGTTGAGATAGAGAGAGCTAGAGACAGAGATAGAGTGAGGGAGAGAGAGGAATTAAGGATATTTGGGGAAGTTATGATACCCTGGTTCAGTCCTTCCTGTAGTGAAAGAGAGTGAGAGAGAGTTAGAGATAGAGATAGAGTGAGAGAGAGGGTAATTTGTGGAGGTCTGTGGTGGTGGAAATTATCTTTATTATTATTATTATTATTATTATTATTATTATTATTATTGTCTTCATTGTCATCATCATCAAAATCAGAGTCATTATTATTAGTCATTATTACCATCAGAGAGAGAGAGAGAGAGAGAGAGAGAGAGAGAGAGAGAGAGAGAAAGACGGACAGACAGACAGACACAGAGAGAGACAAACACCCATACCCCACCTTCGATTGGCCCACACGTCCTGCCTGGGTGAGTCGTCCGCAACACCTTCTTCCCTTTGCATCCGCGGCCCCTTTATGGCTCCCTGTCTCCGCAGCCGACTCTCCTGGGCCATCTGGAACTCCGTACGTACTCCGGGGTCGCTCTCCGTGCTGATCTTCCTGTTCTCCTTCGAGGCCTTGATCTTCGGAAACTCCCATCCAGCGGAGATCTTCCTGAACTTGTCTTTCGTCGCCGTAGACTCCCCCTGCCCTCCCTCCAGTCCTGATTTTGGCTTCAAGGAGCTGACAGGGATGGAGTCCAGCGATTTTCCCGCCAATTTCTCTCTCTTCTCGCTCATTTTAAGCAGCGGTAAGGTGTGGAACTGGAAAATACTGGAACTCTTTGTCTGTGGCCTTGCACTGGCTTTCGGTTCCTCAGCTTCCAGAATCGTACCGACCGAAGAGCCGTTTTGAACCGAGAGGGACTTTGAAGGCCCTGAGTGGGACTTTGAGGCCTCCGAGTGGGACCTCAAGGCCTGGCTCACGTGGCCTTCAGCGTCCTCGGCCTCCTCCTCCTCCTCGTCCTTGTCGTCGCG
>NC_137070.1:1174872-1182372 GCF_032717465.1 Coenobita brevimanus | reverse complement strand
ACAAATCGCCTCCATGTCCCCCCCATCCCCCGGCGTTTCACTGACCTGCTCCCAGCTCACACCCCCCTCTCTCATATACCTCTCCACTCCATCCCTCCATCTCACGTTTGTCTATCTATTTATCTATCTGTCTATCTATCTGTCTATCTTAATCAATATATCTATCTATCTTTCTGTCTATCTGTCTGTCTGTCTATCTATCTGTCTGTCTGTCTATCAATCTATCCTTCTGTCTGTCTATCTATCTATCTATATGCTGTCTATCTATCTATATCTGTCTGTCTATCTATAAATCTATCTCCTTGTCTATCTATCTATCTATCTATCTATCTATTATGATACTAGGTGGCTTAGTAGTAAGAAGTATTCAGAGTACTGGAGAGAGACAGACAGACAGACAGACAGACAGACAGATAGAAAGATAGACAGACAGACAGACAGACAGACAGACAGACAGATAGATAGAAAGATAGACAGACAGACAGATAGATAGAAAGATAGACAGACAGACAGATAGATAGAAAGATAGACAGACAGACAGATAGACAGAAAGATAGACAGACAGACAGATAGATAGATAGAAAGATAGACAGACAGACAGACAGATAGAAAGACAGACAGACAGACAGACAGATAGATAGAAAGATAGACAGACAGACAGATAGATAGATAGACAGATAGATAGAAAGATAGACAGACAGACAGATAGATAGATAGAAAGATAGACAGACAGATAGAAAGACAGACAGACAGACAGACAGATAGATAGAAAGATAGACAGACAGACAGACAGACAGACAGACAGATAGATAGAAAGATAGAAAGATATACAGACAGACAGACAGATAGATAGAAAGATAGACAGAGACAGACAGACAGACAGATAGATAGAGAGATAGACAGACAGACAGACAGATAGAAAGACAGACAGACAGATAGATAGATAGAAAGATAGACAGACAGACAGACAGACAGATAGATAGACAGATAGATAGAAAGATAGACAGAGACAGAGACAGACAGACAGACAGATAGAAAGATAGACAGACAGACAGACAGACAGACAGACAGACAGATAGACAGATAGATAGACAGACAGACAGACAGACAGATAGATAGATAGATAGACAGACAGATAGACAGAATCATAAACACAGTACTAACCAAAACTAGAGGAGTGTACGTGAGTGAGGTGGAGGAGGAGACGAGGAGGGGTAGACCAAGGATGAGAGATAGATAGACAGATAGATAGACCCAAGACTTACCACGAGGACCCAGACAGGCCGGAGATATACGTAGCACAGTCCAGAATTCCTGTTTCCTGCAAGGCCTTCACTGCTCCACTCAGACATGTCATCGCCCTGAACCCCCCTCCTGAACCCAGAACCCCGATGATGGGAACCTGTAGGGGGGCGGGAATATATAGTAAAAAAACTGGGCTTCAAGATCACATGGTCAAAAAACTCGAAAGTCAAATATATATAGTCAAAAAAGGTGAAAATCAAAAAAAGGTGAGAGTGACGAGGTGTGGATTTGGAGTGTTCTGTCTCTGTCTCTGTCTGTCTCTGTCTCTGTCTGTCTGTCTGTCTGTCTGTAGGGGGGCGGGAATATATAGTAAAAAAACTGGGCTTCAAGATCACATGGTCAAAAAACTCGAAAATCAAAAATATACAGTCAAAAAAGGTGAAAAACAAAAAAAGGTGAGAGTGATGAGGTGTGGATTTGGAGTGCTCTGTCTCTGTCTCTGTCTGTCTCTGTCTCTGTCTGTCTGTCTCTCTGTCTCTCTGTCTGTCTGTCTGTCTCTCTCTCTCTCTGTCTCTCTCTCTCTCTCTCTCTCTCTCTCTCTCTCAGCTCACCTGCCTCTCGTTATCAGGCGCCTTCTCCCCAAGCACCTTCTGCATTGCGACTAACACCTTCTTCCTCCGTGTCTGCAGGAATTCTTTTTCTTCTTTGCACAGGGCGAGGGAGAAGCGAAGATCCGGGGTTTTGCTGCAATAGTAGTAGTAGTAGTAGTAGTAGTAGTAGTAGTAGTAGCTCTCATCTCTCTCTCCCATCCTCAAATATCTCTACCATCCACAAACTCTCTCTACGTACAGCGCGAAAGGTCAGAGGGAAAGAAATCATTTCATTCATTCATTGCCAGACGCCATGTATCCCAAACGGGGTGGCCAAGGGCTTAGAGTTAATTGTTTTACAGGGAGGGGCACTAATCCTCCACCAACCCCACTTGACACGTATAATAGTGATAATAACAATAATAATAATAATAATAGTGATTCATTCATTCATTGCCAGACGCCATGTATCCCAAACGGGGTGGCCAAGGGCTTAGAGTTAATTGTTTTACAGGGAGGGGCACTAATCCTCCACCAACCCCAAGAAATCTCGCTCTAATCTGCCTCACTCACTTTTTCTCAAGGTGGAGGATGGTGTGGACCTTGGAGCCTCCCGGGAAGACGAAGGTGTGTTCGAGGGGGACGTCGTTGGTCAGCTCGTTGATGCAGAAATTGTCTTCGCCCAGCGTCTCGTCCATCGTGTAGTTGGCATCCATCAGAATCACCTCTGCCAGGAGATAATGAGGCCTAATTAAGGACGTGTAATTACAAGATCGTTAAGTAGGTTGTTAGTAGAGTAATTGATGCAGAATTTTTCCTTACCCAGTGTAATTAGTGTTCATTGAAATCACCTCTGCCAGGGGATAATGAGGCCTAATTAAGGACGTGTAATTACAAGATCGTTAAGTAGGTTGTTAGTAGAGTAATTGATGCAGAATTTTTCCTTACCCAGTGTAATTATGTCCATCAAAATCACCTCTGCCAGGAGATAATGAGGCCTAATTAAGGACTAATTACAAGGGGGTCATTAGGAAGGTTATTAAGAGGGTAATTAATGCAGAAGCTGTCCTCGTCCAGTGTAATTAGTGTCCATCAAAATCACCTGACAGGAAATAATGAGGCCTAATTAAGGACTACTAATTACAAGAGGGTCATTAGGAAGGTTATTAAGAGGGTAATTAATGCAGCTGTCTTCGCCCAGTGTCTCGTCCAGTGTAATTACTATCCATCGAAATCACCTCTATGGGGAGATAATGAGGCCTAATTAAGGATGTGTAATTACAAGATCGATAAGTAGGTTGTTAGTAGAGTAATTGATGCAGAATTTTTCCTTACCCAGTGTAATTAGTGCCCATTGAAATCACCTCTATGGGGAGATAATGAGGCCAAGATTACTTAATTACAAGGTCATTAAGATTAAGTTGTTGCAGTAGGTCATTAGTGGAGTAATTGGTAAAGAATGTGTCCTCATCCAGTGTAATTAGTGCCCATTGAAATCACCTCTACCAGGAGGTAATGAGGCCTAATTAAGGATGTGTACTTACAAGAGGGTCATTAAGGTTGAGGTGCTTGTTAGGGGTAAATAATTAGCAAGGTTGTTGACTCAGAATTAGCATCTAAGGTGAGATGGAGGGATGGAGAGTGAGAGACTAACAAGGAGTGTATGTGAGTGAGGTGCAGGGGGGAGAGGGAGGGGGAGGCCAAGGATGAGATGGAGGGATGGGGTGGAGAGGTATATGAGAGAGGGGGGTGTGAGCTGGGGGGATGGAGAGTGAGAGACTGACGAGGAGAGTGTATGTGAGTGAGGTGGAGTGGGGGAGAGGGAGGGGGAGGCCAAGGATGAGATGGAGGGATGGAGTGGAGAGGTATATGAGAAAGGGGGGTGTGAGCTGGGAGCAGGGCAGTGAAATGGCGGGGGACAGGGTGACATGGAGGCGATTTGTTTGAGGCCACCCCTTACAAGATTAAGGCGTCTGGCAATAGATAGATAGATAGGTGATAACTTGTACAGGGCAAGAAGAGGCTAAGATTATTGACTATTTAACTTGGATGGATGCCACATATGCATCTCTCCACCCAGTTAACAGAGGCACCATAGTAGGCTGCATTTTACCCTGTTATTTGGTGATATGGTTACCACCCAGCGTTGTAAATGGTTTCTTGGCTTACAGGAAACCATTTGGCTTGTCACTCAATGTAAAGCCACCTGTAAAGGAAAGAAAAGCAATAAGAAGTGACAGGAAAGATGGGAGAAATAGGAAGAGAGGAGGACAGGCACAGAAAAAGAATGATAAAGGCTAAGGAAGAAGTAGGCAGCACTACATCAAGTGAGTGGATGATGGTGAGAAATAGGAAGAGAGGAGGACAGGCACAGAAAAAGAATGATAAAGGCTAAGGAAGAAGTAGGCAGCACTACATCAAGTGAGTGGATGATGGTGAGAAATAGGAAGAGAGGAGGACAGGCACAGAAAAAGAATGATAAAGACTAAGGAAGAAGTAGGCAGCACTACATCAAGTGAGTGGATGATGCTGAGAAATAGGAAGAGAGGAGGACAGACACAGAAAAAGAATGATACAGGAGAAGGAAGAAGTAGGCAGCACTACATCAGGTGAGTGGATGATGGCGAGAAATAGGAAGAGAGGAGGACAGGCACAGAAAAAAGAACGACAGCGGCGAAGTAACTCGGCCGCACTACATCACGTGAGTGGATGGTGGGTATAGGAGGCAGACGCAGGGCTCCACTAACTAGACTCACTCAGGTTATGTTCCTTGGCTGGGTCGAGGTAGAAGTGAAAGGATTCGTTCCACATCGGATTGGTGCAGTTGTCTACGTGACTCGTCCTCTTGGAAGGATTGGAGCAGCCGGGGATGCGAAGGATGACATAGGGATCCGGCGTGTCCACTGTGGAGGGGGAGAACGGAGACGATTATTACAGGTCTCGTTATGTGTCTCTGCCTCTCTCTATATCTCTATCTATCTATCAATCTCGCTATCTGTCTATTTATCTATCTATATCAATTGTCATTCTCTCTAGTGAACATTGACACACACACCTACTCTCTCTCTCTCTCTACCTACCTACCTACCTACCTATCTATCTCTTTCTGTCAGTCTACACACACACACTCTCTCTCTCTCTCTCTCTCTCAACTTACTGAGATCCTGAAGTGTGCTGCCTTTTGTGATGGATTCTCCTCTCAGTATTTTTATTTCCAAATCCAAGCATGCCTCGTGCTCCACCTGAAACAAATTATTATTATTATTATTATTATTATTATTATTATTAGATGGGAAGTTGTTGAATGCTGTGAAGAGTATGTACGATGGTGCGAAGGCTGCAGTGCGTGTGGATGGTGAACTAAGTGAATTTTTCTCTTTGAAGGTTGGGTTGAAACAGGGATGTGTCATGTCTCCATGGTTGTTCAATCTGTACATGGATGGGGTAATAAAAGAGGTACAAGGTAGGGTAGTGGATGTTGGAGTGGCCCTGGTGAGAAAGGGTAGTGTTTGGAAACTCCCTGTACTGTTGTTTGCAAATGATACTGTGTTGTTGAGTGAAGACGAAGGAGAGCTGCGAGGCTTGGTGGATGAGTTTGGGAGAGTGTGTAAGAAACGGAATCTAAAGGTGAATGTAGGGAAGAGTAAAGTGATGGTCTTTGAGAGAGGTGAAGTCAGTGAATGTACAGCGAGGTTGGATGGTGAGGAATTGGAAAATGTGAGTACGTTTAAGTACTTGGGTAGTGTGATGAGTAAGGATGGAGGTTTGGAGGGTGAAGTGCTTGAAAGGGTACAGCAGGGAAGAAAGGTTGCTGGTTCCTTGAAAGCAGTGATAAGAAACAGGGAAGTGAGCATGGAAGTGAAAAAGTTACTACATGACAGTATTGTGATACCAACTCTAACGTATGGAAGTGAAGCTTGGACGTTGTTGCAGGGACACAAGTCAAGAGTGAGTGCAGTGGAAATGAGTTATTTAAGAGGAGCCTGTGGAGTTACATGGAGAGACAGGCTGACGAATGAGGAAGTGAAGGAGCGTTGTGGTGTGGATGTGGATGAGGAGTTACATGGAGAGACAGGCTGACGAATGAGGAAGTGAAGGAGTGTTGTGGTGTGGATGTGGATGAGGAGTTACATGGAGAGACAGGCTGACGAATGAGGAAGTGAAGGAGCGTTGTGGTGTGGATGTGGATGAGGAGTTACATGGAGAGACAGACTGACAAATGAGGAAGTGAAGGAGCGTTGTGGTGTGGATGTGGATGTGGAGTTACATGGAGAGACAGGCTGATAAATGAGGAAGTGAAGGAGCGTTGTGGTGTGGATGTGGATGTGGAGTTACATGGAGAGACAGGCTGACAAATGAGGAAGTGAAGGAGCGTTGTGGCGTGGATGTGGAGTTACATGGAGAGACAGACTGACAAATGAGGAAGTGAAGGAGCGCTGTGGTGTGGATGTGGATGTGGAGTTACATGGAGAGACAGACTGACAAATGAGGAAGTGAAGGAGCGTTGTGGTGTGGATGTGGATGTGGAGTTACATGGAGAGACAGACTGACAAATGAGGAAGTCAAGAAGCGTTGTGGTGTGGATGTGGATGTGGAGTTACATGGAGAGACAGACTGACAAATGAGGAAGTGAAGGAGCGTTGTGGTGTGGATGTGGATGTGATAGGAAGCGTTAGGAGAAACACACTGAGGTGGTTTGGCCATGTGGAGAGGATGGAGGGTGAGAGACTGACGAGGAGAGTGTATTAGAGTGAGCTGGAGGGGGGGAGAGGGAGGGGGAGGCCAAGGATGATGTGGAGGGATGGAGTGGAGAGGTATGTAAGAGAGGGGTGTGAGCTGGGAGCAGGGCAGTGAAATGGCAGGGGACAGGGCGACATGGAGGCGATTTGTTTGTGGCCACCGTCTATGAGATGTAGGTGTTTGGCAATAGATAGATAGATAGACGTTCATATTAACCTTATACCAATTCTTTACCCCATTCGGCTCAAAGGAATCCTATGTAATACTATATGGGAGAGTTGGTTTGACTAGTAACCAAGGAGACTCATTCTTAATTCGTACATAGGAATCTCACACACACACACACACACACACACGCACCATACACACACACACACACACACACACACACACACACACACACACACACACTCGACCTCCCAGTTAAGCATATCAGTTTACATTGCTCAGATAATAAACAAAATAAATCACTTAGGAAATGGTGTTAGGGAGCTTTATGCAGAGTATGGTGATATTGGAAGGATTTATGTAACACAGAAGAGGACAGTAAGGTGTAATAAACAAAATAAATCACTTAGGAAAAGGTGTTAGGGAGCTTTATGCAGAGTATGGTGATATTGGAAGGATTTATGTAACACAGAAGAGGACAGTAAGGTGTAATAAACAAAATAAATCACTTAGGAAAAGGTGTTAGGGAGCTTTATGCAGAGTATGGTGATATTGGAAGGATTTATGTAACACAGAAGAGGACAGTAAGGTGTAATAAACAAAATAAATCACTTAGGAAAAGGTGTTAGGGAGCTTTATGCAGAGTATGGTGATATTGGAAGGATTTATGTAACACAGAAGAGGACAGTAAGGTGTAATAAACAAAATAAATCACTTAGGAAAAGGTGTTAGGGAAGAAAGAGAGAGAGATAGAGAG
>NC_137070.1:1159872-1164872 GCF_032717465.1 Coenobita brevimanus | reverse complement strand
GGACAAAACAACCTTGTCTCTTTTAATGCTAGTAAAACTAAATATATACAGTTTACTAATAGACAGATATTGCCAGATTCGTACATTAACTTCAGTGCTACTAATATTCCCATCTCCAAAAGTATTGAAATTCTTGGCGTCTCACTTAACAGTGCCCTCAGCTGGACCTCTCATGTCAGATCACTCACTAAAATCGCCTCAAAGAAACTTGGATTATTGTACAGAGTCCGTAACTTCTTCGCCGATGAGCAGTTAGCTATGATTTATAAGAGTCATATGCGCTCTCAGCTTGAACATTGCTCACCCTTGTGGAATGGTTGTGGAGAGGTTGCATGTGAAGAGGGTTCATGTGGAGGGGTTGTGGAAAAGTTGCATTAAGACAACTAGACAAAATTCAGAACAAAGCTGTTAGAATTATTAACAACCCTGCCATTACATATAAACTACCTCCCCTGCAAGTAAGAAGGAATGTTGCCTCCCTTGCATTATTTTACAGATATTTTTATGGCAAATGCTCAGACGAAGTTGCGTCCATGGTGCCACCTCTCCATGCCTTCCCTCGTGCTACACGGGCATCTGGTAGCGCTCATGACTGGAATGTCACTCAACCATATTGCACAACTTCTGCCTATCAGAAGTCTTTCATTCCCCGAACTGCATCTCTCTGGAACTCGCATCCCCAGAGTTGTTTCCCTCCAAACGTCAACCCACACCTGTTCAAGTCCAACTGTTACAGGTATTTTATGAACAAAGGACACCTGTAATCTGGTGTAGGGATTATTTTTTTATAATCATTTGTTTTACCTTCCTCTGGTCTGTTATATACAAAAAAGTAGTTTATGTGTAATGGTTTGGTTGTTAATAATTCCAAACGCCTCTCCACATACAACCCCTCCACATACACCCTATCCACATACAACCTATCCACATACACCCTCTCCACATACAACCCCTCCACATACAACCTATCCACATACAACCCCTCCACATACAACCTATCCACATACACCCTCTTCACATACAACCCCTCCACATACAACCTATCCACATACACCCTCTCCACATACAACCCCTCCACATACAACCTATCCACATACACCCTCTTCACATACAACCCCCTCCACATACAACCTATCCACATACACCCTCTCCACATACAACCCCTCCACATACAACCTATCCACATACACCCTCTTCACATACAACCCCTCCACATACAACCTATCCACATACACCCTCTTCACATACAACCCCTCCACATACAACCTATCCACATACACCCTCTCCACATACAACCCCTCCACATACAACCTATCCACATACACCCTCTTCACATACAACCCCTCCACATACAACCTATCCACATACACCCTCTCCACATACAACCCCTCCACATACAACCTATCCACATACACCCTCTTCACATACAACCCCTCCACATACAACCTATCCACATACACCCTCTCCACATACAACCCCTCCACATACAACCTATCCACATACAACCCCTCCACATACAACCCCTCCACATACACCCTATCCACATACAACCTCTCCACATACAACCCCTCCACATACAACCTATCCACATACACCCTCTCCACATACAACCCCTCCACATGCACCCTCTCCACATACACCCTCTCCACATACAACCCCTCCACATACAACCTATCCACATACAACCCCTCCACATACAACCTATCCACATACAACCTCTCCACATACACCCTATCCACATACACCCTCTCCACATACACCCTATCCACATACACCCTATCCACATGAAACCCCTCCACATCCACCCCCTCCACATCCACCCCCTCCACATACAACCTATCCACATACACCCTCTCCACATACACCCTCTCCACATACAACCTCTTCACATCCATTCCACAAGGGTGAGTAATATTCAAGATGAGAGAGCAGATCTATCTATCTATTGCCAGACGCCTCAATCCCGTATGGGGTGGCCACAAACAAATCGCCTCCACGTCGCCCTGTCCCCCGCCATTTCATTGCCCTGCTCCCAACTCACATCCCCCTCTCTCATATACCTCTCCACTCCATCCCTCCATCTCATCCTTGGCCTTCCCCTCCCTCTCCCCCATCAACCTCACTCACATACACCCTCCTAGTTAGTCTCTCACTCTCCATCCCCCCAGCTCACACACACCCCTCTCTCATATACCTCTCCACCTCATCCCTCCATCTCGTCCTCGGCCTCCCCCTCCCTCTCCCCCCTCCACCTCATAAATTATACCTATCCTAGAAGTCTTTAGGGATATTTTCGACCAGGGGGGGGTCAAAAAAACAAGAAGAAAGTAAAAAAAAGAACGACAAGAAGAGGATGGTCCCTTAATGACGAAGAGAGTGTATGTGAGTGAGGTGGAGGGGGAAGAGGGAGGGGTAGGCCAAGGATGAGATGGAGGGATGGGGTGGAGAGGTATATGAGAGAGGGGGGTGTGAGTTGGGAGCAGGGCAGTGAAATGGCGGGGGACAGGGCGACTTGGAGGCGATTTGTTTGTGGCCACCCCAAAAGGGACTGAGGCGTCTGGAAATCGAGTATGCGTCAGTGAAGAGAATGTGTTCAGTCACAGCAGACCGGACGTGTAAAACTGTCTCACGGGAAATGACCCTACACGTGACGTCATGTGTGTGTGTGTGTGTGTGTGTGTGTGTGTGTGTGTGTCTGTCTGTCTGTCTGTCTCTGTATGTGTATGTGTGTGTGTCTCTATGTATGTATGTATGTGTGTCTGTATGTGTGTGTGTGTGTGTGTGTGTGTGTGTGTGTGTGTGTGTGTGTGTGTCTGTCTGTCTGTCTGTCTATCTATGTCTCTGTATGTGTATGTGTGTGTGTGTGTCTCTGTATGTAGGTATGTATGTGTGTCTGTGTGTGTGTGTGTGTGTGTGTGTCTCTGTATGTAGGTATGTATGTGTGTCTGTGTGTGTGTGTGTGTGTGTGTGTGTGTGTGTGTGTGTGTGTGTTTGTGTCTGTCTGTCTACCAGTGTGTGTGTGTGTGTGTGTGTGTGTGTGTGTGTGTGTGTGTGTGTGTGTGTGTGTGTGTGTCTACCTGTGTGTGTACGTGTGTGTCTGATCATAAGTTCCACAGCCCGTCTACACACCACACACCTTCACATGTCACCACTTCGGCGCTAACACCCACCGTCCATATTGAATACATGCAAGGATCTTATGTATAGGCTGCCTCATGCAATCAAAATCCTTAAACTGTTCCGTGCCCCAGCCGGAAATCGAACCCGGGTCCATTAAGACAGCAGGATAAGAGAAAAGAATGTATGCTCTCATATCCGATGGAATTACGTCGAATGCTAATCGCCCGCCTAAATATGCTGTTTGCCAAGGAATGTAGGACTTCTCGGCCACGGATGTTTGGGACAAGAAATATAATTTTGTCTTTTTAACCCTTCCTTCCTTCCTTCCTCTTCTGTCTTTCTTTCCTTCATTCTTTCCTCTTCCTTCTGCCTGTGGGTCACTTTACACTCCCTCTTCTGTCTTTCTTTCCTTCATTCTTTCCTCTTCCTTCTGCCTGTCGGTGACTTTACACTCCCTCTTCTGTCTTTCTTTCCTTCATTCTTTCCTCTTCCTTCTGCCTGTGGGTCACTTTACACTCTCTCTTCTGTCTTTCTTTCCTTCATTCTTTCCTCTTCCTTCTGCCTGTGGGTGACTTTACACTCCCTCTTCTGTCTTTCTTTCCTTCATTCTTTCCTCTTCCTTCTGCCTGTGGGTCACTTTACACTCCCTCTTCTGTCTTTCTTTCCTTCATTCTCTCCTCTTCCTTCTGCCTGTGGGTCACTTTACACTCCCTCTTCTGTCTTTCTTTCCTTCATTCTTTCCTCTTCCTTCTGCCTGTGGGTGACTTTACACTCCCTCTTCTGTCTTTCTTTCCTTCATTCTTTCCTCTTCCTTCTGCCTGTGGGTGACTTTACACTCCCTCGTCTGTCTTTCCTTCATTCTTTCCTCTTCCTTCTGCCTGTGGGTCACTTTACACTCCCTCTTCTGTCTTTCTTTCCTTCATTCTTTCCTCTTCCTTCTGCCTGTGGGTCACTTTACACTCCCTCTTCTGTCTTTCTTTCCTTCATTCTTTCCTCTTCCTTCTGCCTGTGGGGGACTTTACACTCCCTCTTCTGTCTTTCTTTCCTTCATTCTTTCCTCTTCCTTCTGCCTGTGGGTAACTTTACACTCCCTCTTCTGTCTTTCTTTCCTTCATTCTTTCCTCTTCCTTCTGCCTGTGGGTGACTTTACACTCCCTCTTGTCTTTCTTTCCTTCATTCTTTCCTCTTCCTTCTGCCTGTGGGTCACTTTACACTCCCTCTTCTGTCTTTCTTTCCTTCATTCTTTCCTCTTCCTTCTGCCTGTGGGTCACTTTACACTCCCTCGTCTGTCTTTCCTTCATTCTTTCCTCTTCCTTCTGTCTGTGGGTGACTTTACACTCCCTCGTCTGTCTTTCCTTCATTCTTTCCTCTTCCTTCTGCCTGTGGGTGACTTTACATTCCCTCGTGTCTCTTTCCTTCATTCTTTCCTCTTCCTTTTGCCTGTGGGTGACTTTACATTCCCTCGTCTCTCTTTCCTTCATTCTTTCCTCTTCCTTCTGTCTGTGGGTCACTTTACACTCCCTCGTCTGTCTTTCTTTCCTTCATTCTTTCCTCTTCCTTCTGCCTGTGGGTGACTTTACACTCCCTCGTCTCTCTTTCCTTCATTCTTTCCACTTCCTTCTGCTCATATTTAGCTTGGTAGTTAATTTTTTCTTATGTCCTTGTTTGTGTTTAGGAGGAAGTGATGAATGAGGTGAGAAGTGGAGGGGAGGAAGTGTTGTGGGAACTACGGGGCACTGCGGTAGCCGTCAGTGTGTTTCTTCTGCATGTCAGCTGCTACACAACCATGTCAGCTGAGGTCGAGGTCACCACATACAAGCGAGGCGGTCACAAGATATGTCTGGATGGTTTCATGTACACCAAGAAGCATGTGGCCAGGG
>NC_137070.1:1142372-1144872 GCF_032717465.1 Coenobita brevimanus | reverse complement strand
TTTCTTACATGGAGAGACAGACTGACAAATGAGGAAGTGAAGGAGCGTTGTGGTGTGGATGTGGATGTGGAGTTACATGGAGAGACAGACTGACAAATGAGGAAGTGAAGGAGCGTTGTGGTGTGGATGTGGATGTGGAGTTACATGGAGAGACAGACTGACAAATGAGGAAGTGAAGGAGCGTTGTGGTGTGGATGTGGATGTGGAGTTACATGGAGAGACAGACTGACAAATGAGGAAGTGAAGGAGCGTTGTGGTGTGGATGTGGATGTGGAGTTACATGGAGAGACAGACTGACAAATGAGGAAGTGAAGGAGTGTTGTGGTGTGGATGTGGATGTGGAGTTACATGGAGAGACAGACTGACAAATGAGGAAGTGAAGGAGCGTTGTGGTGTGGATGTGGATGTGATAGGAAGCGTTACATGGAGGAACACACTGAGGTGTGTTGTGGATGTGGATGTGGAGTTACATGGAGAGACAGACTGACAAATGAGGAAGTGAAGGAGTGTTGTGGTGTGGATGTGGATGTGGAGTTACATGGAGAGACAGACTGGCAAATGAGGAAGTGAAGGAGCGTTGTGGTGTGGATGTGGATGTGGAGTTACATGGAGAGACAGACTGACAAATGAGGAAGTGACAAGCCAAATGGTTTCCTGTACACCAGGAAACCATTTACTACGCTGGGTGGTAACCATATACCGTAACCAAATTATGGCGCCTGGTGGTTTAGTGGGTAATTACGGCGCTCCAATCGGATTGAGCCAGTGTAGGTTCATATCCAAGGGGTGGTTGGGGTTTATTGCTCACGTAATGCCACTCAGGGATGAGTGAGGCTGGTCACTCATCTTAAATGTCAGCACCAACTTGCCTAGCCCCGGCCTCCTACGCTCCTCATGGGGCAACACAGGATTGGATGATGATGATGATGATGATGATGATGATTGTGGTGGTGGTGATGATGGTGGTGATGATGATGATGATGATGATGATGGTGATGATGATGATGATGATGATGATGATGGTGATGATGATGATGGTGATGATGATGATGATGATGATGATGATGATGGTGATGATGATGATGATGATGATGATGATGATGATGATGATGATGATTGTGGTGGTGGTGATGATGGTGGTGATGATGATGATGATGATGATGATGGTGATGATGGTGATGATGATGATGATGATGGTGATGATGATGATGGTGATGATGATGATGATGATGATGATGATGATGATGATGGTGATGATGATGGTGGTGATGATGATGATGATGATGATGATCTAATGAAGATATACAGAACAGTAATAAAGTTATGCAAGATTCATTCAATTCTTGGCAGACATTACGCATCTATTGATTCTTCTCCAAACTATCTATCTATCTATCAGTTTGTCTATCTATCTGTCTGTCTGTCTGTCTGTCTAGCTATCTATTGCCAAACGCCTTAATCCCGTAAGGGGTGGCCACAAACAAATCGCCTCCACTGCTATAAATGTCTGTGTATGTTGTTATTGGGGTAACAGTTTCTTGGTAGGAGAGAGAGAGAGAGAGAGAGAGACTCCACCCTACATCCTGTTTCAACTCTTTCTTTCAACAGTCACTTTCTACTCTCTCTCTCTCTCTCTCTCTCTCTCTCTCTCTCTCTCTTTCTGTGTGTGTGTGTGTGTGTGTGTGATAAGATCTATTAAGACAGTACTCTAACCGCTTAAAGGTCAGGGTGCGTCTACCTCACGAGAGAGAGAGAGAGAGAGAGAGAGAGGCCTTCAGGTGGTGGCACTGATATAACTGGTCGGGTCCACTGCCTGGTTATACAAACGTCCCTCAACTCCCTCCCTATCCCCCAAAAGGACGATGGTGGACTGCAGGAGAGAGAGAGGAGAGAGAGAGAGCAGGGAAATCTCCACTCTCTCTCACCCCACCTCAAGGCAATAATATCCCCGCCACATATTATTATCCCCGCCACACCCTTAACAGAGGCGACTTGGCAGGGAAATTCCTGTCTTGCTTGACTGAGAGTGAGAGAGAGAGAGAGAGAGGGGGGGAGGGAGACGAACACACACACACACACACACACAAACAAATATCCCTTCCCTTCTTCCACACACACATACATTCCTCCCTCCTTACACACACACACACACACACACACACACACACACATCCCTTCTCTTCTTCCACACACACATACAGTCTTTTCCTCCTTGCACACACACACACACACACACACACACACACACACACACACACACACACACACACACACACACACACACACACACACATCCCTTCCCTTCTTCCACACACACATACATTCCTTTCCTCCTTACAAACACACACACACACACACACACACACACACACACACACACACACACACATCCCTTCTCTTCTTCCACACACACATACATTCTTTTCCTCCTTGCACACACACACACACACACACACACACACACACACACACAAGCATGATAATTGCTGCATATTATCCT
>NC_137070.1:1124872-1132372 GCF_032717465.1 Coenobita brevimanus | reverse complement strand
CCGCATAGCGATTTATTTTTAGATATCAATCCATCAATCAATCATTTCCTGTGGCACCCCACGGGATGCATAGGGCCTCGATGAACTCTCTCCACCAATATTTGTCTCTTGCCATCTCCTTCAGGTCCCACCAACACTCCTCTCCTCCGTTTCTTCTCATTATCCTCAACCAGGTCTCCCTCGGCCTACCTCTGCTTCTTCTTCCTCTAGCAGTCCACTCTGGCACATCCTGTATTAAACTGCCTTCATTTCTGTATATGTGCCCCAGCCATTCCCTCGGCCTACCTCTGCTTCTTCTTCCTCTAGCAGTCCACTCTGGCACATCCTGTATTAAACAACCTTCTTTTCTGTATATGTGCCCCAGCCACTCCCTCGGCCTACCTCTGCCTCTTCTTCCTCTAGCCGTCCACTCACATGCTGTATTAAACTACCTTCTTTTCTGTATATGTGCCCCAGCCACCTCCAGCGAGACAGTCTCACATATTCATTAACTGGTTCCACTCTCGTAATATCCCTTACTCTTGCATTTGTAACTCTGTCTTGCCACTTTACCCCAAGAATCCTTCTCAGTATCTTATTCTCCAATCCTAATACTTTCTGATCTGTTGCAATTGTACTGTACCAGGACTCATGCCCGTAAATTAAAATGGGTCTAACCATGGATTGTAAATCTTCACTTTAGTGTGTACCGAAAGCATATTATTATTTCAGCATTCCAACAGCTCGCCAAGCCTGTCTAATCCTCTCCTCAATATCACTGTTTAATGATCGATTAGATGATACGATCGTTCCCAGGTATTTAAAGTTGTCTACAGTCTTCACCACATTATTCCCAATTACACAGTTGGCTGGTTAATATTCTTTTCTATGTTAATGTGGAGTATGACGACGTTGGGAGAATAAATCACTTAGGAAAAGGTGTTAGGGAGCTTTATGCAGAGTATGGTGATATTGGAAGGATTTATGTAACACAGAAGAAGACAGTAAGGTGTAATAAACAAAATAAATCACTTAGGAAAAGGTGTTAGGGAGCTTTATGCAGAGTATGGTGATATTGGAAGGATTTATGTAACACAGAAGAGGACAGTAAGGTGTAATAAACAAAATAAATCACTTAGGAAAAGGTGTTAGGGAGCTTTATGCAGAGTATGATGATATTGGAAGGATTTATGTAACACAGAAGAGGACAGTAAGGTGTAATAAACAAACTAAATCACTTAGGAAAAGGTGTTAGGGAGCTTTATGCAGAGTATGGTGATAATGGAAGGATTTATGTAACACAGAAGAGGACAGTAAGGTGTAATAAACAAAATAAATCACTTAGGAAAAGGTGTTAGGGAGCTTTATGCAGAGTATGGTGATATTGGAAGGATTTATGTAACACAGAAGAGGACAGTAAGGTGTAATAAACAAAATAAATCACTTAGGAAAAGGTGTTAAGGAGCTTTATGCAGAGTATGGTGATATTGGAAGGATTTATGTAACAGAAGAGGACAGTAAGGTGTAATAAACAAAATAAATCACTTAGGAAAAGGTGTTAGGGAGCTTTATGCAGAGTATGGTGATATTGGAAGGATTTATGTAAAACAGAAGAGGACAGTAAGGTGTAATAAACAAACTAAATCACTTAGGAAAAGGTGTTAGGGAGCTTTATGCAGAGTATGGTGATATTGGAAGGATTTATGTAACACAGAAGAGGACAGTATGGTGTAATAAACAAAATAAATCACTTAGGAAAAGGTGTTAGGGAGCTTTATGCAGAGTATGGTGATATTGGAAGGATTTATGTAACACAGAAGAGGACAGTAAGGTGTAATAAACAAAATAAATCACTTAGGAAAAGGTGTTAGGGAGCTTTATGCAGAGTATGGTGATATTGGAAGGATTTATGTAACACAGAAGAGGACAGTAAGGTGTAATAAACAAAATAAATCACTTAGGAAAAGGTGTTAGGGAGCTTTATGCAGAGTATGGTGATATTGGAAGGATTTATGTAACACAGAAGAGGACAGTAAGGTGTAATAAACAAAATAAATCACTTAGGAAAAGGTGTTAGGGAGCTTTATGCAGAGTATGGTGATATTGGAAGGATTTATGTAACACAGAAGAGGACAGTAAGGTGTAATAAACAAACTAAATCACTACTACTACTAATACTACTACTACTACTACTACTACTACTACCACCACCACCACCACCACTACCTTATAATTCCCAGGACGCACGCAACCTTGCTCACACGCACGCTAAAACCCAACTGAGGAAGAGTGGAGATGTGTATGTAGATTACACACACACACACACACACACACACACACACACACACACACACACACACACAGGAGGACAGATGTGTACAGTGATTAAAAAATTACGTGCACAGCATCTTAAGCACACACACACACACACACACACACACACACACACACACACACACACATACAGGAGGATTGATGTGTACAGAGATAAAATACACACACACACACACACACACACACACACACACACACACACAATCCTTATCAGTCTCTGAGGCGCCAAACTGATAGTGTGAGAGGTAGATAAGATTACTGTACACTCCATTCCATAGCACTTCTTCGTGACTAGCACCAGAGAGAGAGGGAGAGAGAGAGAGAGTGGAAGGATGGGATGATGGGAATGTTTGAGTGTGTCTGCGTGTGAGTGTGTGTGCCTCTCTCTCTCTCTCTCTCTCTGTCTCTCTGTCTCTCTCTCTCTCTCTCTCTCTCTCTCACCCACTCGTAATGGCACCCCTCAAGGCAGTCTGCTGGGTCCTTTCCTCTTTAAAGTTCTTGTAGTTCATCTGCTATCGATCGACTTTGGCGTAATTAACGACACCTGTGAGGACAAGAGGCAGCCTTCGAATTCTCCAGGCCGCGAACTACTGATGACATCGCTACTTCGAAATACGCGGGTGTGACTTCGGATTCGCGGTGTCACTGTTATCGCTAGCGGTACCTCTCTGTCATCCACCACACATCTTTATCTCTTTTCTATCGCTACTTCAATGGTCACTGCTCCTCTTACTGGCTCCCTTCAACCTCTGTCTCTTCGCCGCACTGTTGCATCTTTATCTCTTTTCTATCGCTACTTCAATGGTCACTGCTCCTCTTACTGGCTCCCTTCAACCTCTGTCTCTTCGCCGCACTGTTGCATCTTTATCTCTTTTCTATCGCTACTTCAATGGTCACTGCTTCTCTTACTGGCTCCCTTCAACCTCTGTCTCTTTGCCGCACTGTTGCGTCTTTATCTCTTTTCTATCGCTACTTCAATGGTCACTGTTCCTCTGAACTGTCTGCTTGCATCCCTCCACCTCTACGACGGGCGCGTAGCACCCGTCTAGCAGCAAACTCTCACCCCTTTTCTGTCCAACTCTCTAATGCAAGAGTTAACCGTTACTCCCAGTCCACCATTTATGCAACAGGTCAACTCTGGAACTGTCCCCCTCTGTCTGTATTTCCTACTTCCTGTGATCTCCAGTCTTTCAAACGCAGTGTGTTCAGGCATCTCGAAAGGATCGGATCTTGCATTTGGCTCTCTCTTGTATTTTGTTTTTCTCTTGGAAGGAACAGTTTTAACGGGCTCGTGGCGTTTGCTTCCTTCTTCCTAGCATAAAAAAAAACTGGTCCTTCATTCCTCCAGCCCAGCATGACACAACATTCAGTATACTCCTTTTGCACCGTCCGCTCAAACCCGCCTCGCTGACAGGTATTTGTGAACTGGGCCTCAAGATAAACCTCAAAACCAAATGTCTGTCTTTCAGCTTGCACCCTCCAGAGCGTCCACTCCTCCTTGAAGGCCACCATCTCGACATCATTGACAGGCACCAGTACTTGTGGTGTTGTTTGACGGTCGCATGTCTTTCTACATTCACACCTTGTACCTACGGGAGTGAACTGCCCCAGGATCACAGCTCTGTAAGCCCTCTCCCATCGCAGTCTAGGCGCCTCGTATTGCATCCTCAGGACCTTCTGCACACACCCCATAAGGTTACTAGTTGACTACAGTGCGATCTGTCTTGTAGGGCTATCTGGAGCTCAAGCTTGCTCCCTTAAAGTCCTGCAAAACTCGGCACTGAGTGTAATGCTAGAAGCTCCTCCATGGACGCGTATTGAAAACCTAAGAATGGAGAGTGGCTTCACCTCACTCAGACATAGAATGTGGAGTGGATCGGCAGCAGTCACCACACAGTACTGCAAACACAGGCCACAGCTGCCAGTCTCTGCCCCGCCACAGCACGCCCTTGCAAGGCCCCCAGTATTCACGCAAGGAAGGCCTGGGCACACTCCATTGCCAGCATCATCCACGACCTTAACATTACCGACGCCTTACACTTACAGGGAGGCCCCCACCTCCCTCACCCTGACTACTCGCCTGCCCCTCCATGGCTGCCCTGGCCATCCAGAGCTTTGCCCCTCATGACGACTGCCCCAGGGCGTCTGTGCCCGCCCTCCTCCGTCAGGATGGGCTCAGAAGAATTGCATCTCTCTGAGTCTCAGGGACAGTCGAGTATTGTGCTGACGGGTCAGTCACTGCTGAGGGGTCAGCAGGTGCTGCATTTTTCAGTGAAGGCCGTGTCGACACCTGGAGCTGCCCTCTGGGGCCACCGTGTACCAGACGCAGCTTGTTGCCACCTTAGGCACACTCACATATGCAAGTCGTTACCACCACAGACACACAGCCATACACTCAGACTCGCTCTTGTCTCTGCGCGGCCTTCGTGCACGACACATTACTGACAGTGTAGGTCTGCTGACCTCTGTTACAGCGGTGGCTGATTCCATCTCATGTAACGGCACGGATAGCCTCCTGCACTGCCGGCCCAGCCGTGTGGGTATCAAGGGCAACGAGAGAGAGAGAGAGAGAGACACCTACCCCTCAGGCCTAATCTCTCTCAAATGAGGCAACGAGTACACCCTGCAACTGCCAGACTCACGCGTGCAGATCATCAACACCAAGTGGCAGAGACCCACACTGTGCCACTTGGTGTGTGAGGGACACTAACTATGTGCCCCCCACTGCCCCTCCACACACCACCAACTCCACATCCACATCCACACCACAACGCTACTTCAGTTCCTCATTTGTCAGTCTGTCTCTCCATGTAACTCCACATCCACATCCACACCACAACGCTCCTTCACTTCCTCATTTGTCAGTCTGTCTCTCCATGTAACTCCACATCCACATCCACACCACAACGCTCCTTCACTTCCTCATTTGTCAGTCTGTCTCTCCATGTAACTCCACATCCACATCCACACCACAACGCTCCTTCACTTCCTCATTTGTCAGTCTGTCTCTCCATGTAACTCCACATCCACATCCACACCACAACGCTCCTTCACTTCCTCATTTGTCAGTCTGTCTCTCCATGTAACTCCACATCCACATCCACACCACAACGCTCCTTCACTTCCTCATTTGTCAGTCTGTCTCTCCATGTAACTCCACATCCACATCCACACCACAACGCTCCTTCACTTCCTCATTTGTCAGTCTGTCTCTCCATGTAACTCCACATCCACATCCACACCACAACGCTCCTTCACTTCCTCATTTGTCAGTCTGTCTCTCCATGTAACTCCACATCCACATCCACACCACAGCGCTCCTTCACTTCCTCTCTCTCTCTCTCTCTCTCTCTCTCTCTCTCTCTCTCTCTCTCTCGCAAATTGATATATTTCCGGTTAAATAAGTCTCTCTTTATGAATGAAGAGAGAGAGAGAGAGAGAGAGAGAGAGAGAGAGAGAGAGAGAGAGAGAGGAAGTGAGAGAGTGCGAGGGAGCGAGTACATTACAATATCGCCTCCAAGTGCACGCCTCCTAGGACAACCCTCCCTCTCTCTCACTCTCTCACTTTCTCTCACTCTCTCACTTCACCATGGGCCTTGCTAAAGTGGAGACCTGCTTCCTACTGCTACTGCTATGTGTTATGTGTAAGTGTTATGTGGTGTTATAGTGGTGTTATGGTGGTGTTATGGTGTTATGGTGGTGTTATGGTGTTATAGTGGTGTTATGGTGTTATAGTGGTGTTATGGTGTTATAGTGGTGTTATGGTGTTATGGTGTTGTTATGGTGTTATGGTGGTGTTATGGTGTTATGGTGGTGTTATGGTGCTATGGTGGTGTTATGGTGTTATAGTGGTGTTATGGTGGTGTTATGGTGTTATGGTGGTGTTATGGTGTTATGGTGTTGTTATGGTGTTATAGTGGTGTTATGGTGGTGTTATGGTGTTATGGTGTTGTTATGGTGTTGTTATGGTGTTATAGTGGTGTTATGGTGGTGTTATGGTGTTATGGTGGTGTTATGGTGCTATGGTGGTGTTTTGGTGTTATGGTGGTGTTATGGTGGTGTTATGGTGTTATAGTGGTGTTATGGTGGTATGGTGGTGTTATGGTGTTATAGTAGTGTTATGGTGTTATGGTGGTGTTATGGTGTTATAGTGGTGTTATGGTGGTGTTATGGTGCTATGTGGTGGTATTGTGTTATTTTTTAATGCAAGGAAGAAGGAACCCAAGGCCAGGGGCCCGCAAACAGTTCCTTCCAAGAAAAAAACAAAAACAATACAAAAGAGAGCCAAATTCGAGATGCGTTCATTTTGAGATGCCTGGACACACTGCGCTTGAAAGACTGGAGGTCATAGGAAGCAGGAAATACAGAGGGAGACAGTTCCAGAGTTGACCTGTTGCATATATGAAGGACTGGGAGTAACGGTTAACTCTTGCATTAGAGAGTTGGACAGAAAAGGGATGAGAGTTTGCTGCTAGACGGGTGCTACGCGCCCGTCGTAGAGGTGGAGGGATGCAAGCAGACAGTTCAGAGGAACAGTGACCATTGAAGTAGCGATAGAAAAGAGATAAAGATGTAACAGTGCGGCGAAGAGACAGAGGTTGAAGGGAGCCAGTAAGAGGAAAAGTGACCATTGAAGTAGCGATAGAAAAGAGATAAAGATGCAACAGTGCGGCGAAGAGACAGAGGTTGAAGGGAGCCAGTAAGAGGAAAAGTGACCATTGAAGTAGCGATAGAAAAGAGATAAAGATGCAACAGTGCGGCGAAGAGACAGAGGTTGAAGGGAGCCAGTAAGAGGAGCAGTGACCATTGAAGTAGCGATAGAAAAGAGATAAAGATGCAACAGTGCGGCGAAGAGACAGAGGTTGAAGGGAGCCAGTAAGAGGAGCAGTGACCATTGAAGTAGCGATAGAAAAGAGATAAAGATGCAACAGTGCGGCGAAGAGACAGAGGTTGAAGGGAGCCAGTAAGAGGAGGAGAGTTGATGAGACGAAAAGCCTTTGACTCCACCCTATTGAGAAGAGCAAACACGTAAAATTTGCACGCTACACAGGGACGAATTAAACCCGTGTATAGAGTCAACAATTGTGCAGGGGTAAAGAAGGTATGGAGTCGGCTTAGCACACCTAATACCTTGGAAGTGAATCTAATGTGTTCATGTGTGTGCTTAATGTAAGGATGTGTAGGTAG
>NC_137070.1:1109872-1122372 GCF_032717465.1 Coenobita brevimanus | reverse complement strand
TAGCACTTCTTCGTGACTAGCATCATATTCTAGTGTTAACCTATTGCTAAAAAGACAATGCTATGGCTCTACGTCCTTTCCATAGCACTTCTTCGTGACTAGCATTATATTCTACATCCTTTTCATAACACTTCTTCATGACTAGCATCCTTTCCATAGCACTTCTTCGTGACTAGCATCCTTCCCATAGCCCTTCTTCGTGACTAGCATCCTTTCCATAGCACTTCTTCGTGACTAGCATCATATTCTAGTGTTAATCTATTGTTACAACTCAGCAGTTTTAGGCCAAGTTAGAATTATCAGTTTTTCTTTGCTGATTAAGGACGCTCCCTAACACCTTTTCCTAAGTGATTTATTTTCCTCATTACGCCTTATTGTTCTGTGGTGTACCTACCTCTCACTACCCCATTCAGATCCCCTCTTATTCATGCCTATTTCCGTCATTCCATCAAAATTTCCCTTACCTTTCGCTGCCTACTTCTTCCTTAGCCTGTATCATTCTTTTTCTGTGCCTGTCCTCCTCTCTTCCTATTTCTCACCATCATCCACTCACTTGATGTAGTGCTGCCTACTTCTTCCTTAGCCTTTATCATTCTTTTTCTGTGCCTGTCCTCCTCTCTTCCTATTTCTCACCATCATCCACTCACTTGATGTAGTGCTGCCTACTTCTTCCTTAGCCTTTATCATTCTTTTTCTGTGCCTGTCCTCCTCTCTTCCTATTTCTCACTATCATCCACTCACTTGATGTAGTGCTGCCTACTTCTTCCTTAGCCTTTATCATTCTTTTTCTGTGCCTGTCCTCCTCTCTTCCTATTTCTCACCATCATCCACTCACTTGATGTAGTGCTGCCTACTTCTTCCTTAGCCTTTATCATTCTTTTTCTGTGCCTGTCCTCCTCTCTTCCTATTTCTCACCATCATCCACTCACTTGATGTAGTGCTGCCTACTTCTTCCTTAGCCTTTATCATTCTTTTTCTGTGCCTGTCCTCCTCTCTTCCTATTTCTCACTATCATCCACTCACTTGATGTAGTGCTGCCTACTTCTTCCTTAGCCTTTATCATTCTTTTTCTGTGCCTGTCCTCCTCTCTTCCTATTTCTCACCATCATCCACTCACTTGATGTAGTGCTGCCTACTTCTTCCTTAGCCTTTATCATTCTTTTTCTGTGCCTGTCCTCCTCTCTTCCTAGTTCTCACCATCATCCACTCACTTGATGTAGTGCTGCCTACTTCTTCCTTAGCCTTTATCATTCTTTTTCTGTGCCTGTCCTCCTCTCTTCCTGTTTCTCACCATCATCCACTCACTTGATGTAGTGCTGCCTACTTCTTCCTTAGCCTGTATCATTCTTTTTCTGTGCCTGTCCTCCTCTCTTCCTATTTCTCACCATCATCCACTCACTTGATGTAGTGCTGCCTACTTCTTCCTTAGCCTTTATCATTCTTTTTCTGTGCCTGTCCTCCTCTCTTCCTATTTCTCACCATCATCCACTCACTTGATGTAGTGCTGCCTACTTCTTCCTTAGCCTTTATCATTCTTTTTCTGTGCCTGTCCTCCTCTCTTCCTCTTTCTCACCATCATCCACTCACTTGATGTAGTGCTGCCTACTTCTTCCTTAGCCTTTATCATTCTTTTTCTGTGCCTGTCCTCCTCTCTTCCTATTTCTCACCATCATCCACTCACTTGATGTAGTGCTGCCTACTTCTTCCTTAGCCTTTATCATTCTTTTCCTGTGCCTGTCCTCCTCTCTTCCTCTTTCTCACCATCATCCACTCACTTGATGTAGTGCTGCCTACTTCTTCCTTAGCCTTTATCATTCTTTTTCTGTGCCTGTCCTCCTGTCTTCCTATTTCTCACCATCATCCACTCACTTGATGTAGTGCTGCCTACTTCTTCCTTCACCTTTATCATTCTTTTTCTGTGCCTGTCCTCCTCTCTTCCTATTTCTCACCATCATCCACTCACTTGATGTAGTGCTGCCTACTTCTTCCTTAGCCTTTATCATTCTTTTTCTGTGCCTGTCCTCCTCTCTTCCTATTTCTCACCATCATCCACTCACTTGATGTAGTGCTGCCTACTTCTTCCTTAGCCTTTATCATTCTTTTTCTGTGCCTGTCCTCCTCTCTTCCTATTTCTCACCATCATCCACTCACTTGATGTAGTGCTGCCTACTTCTTCCTTAGCCTTTATCATTCTTTTTCTGTGCCTGTCCTCCTCTCTTCCTATTTCTCACCATCATCCACTCACTTGATGTAGTGCTGCCTACTTCTTCCTTAGCCTTTATCATTCTTTTTCTGTGCCTGTCCTCCTCTCTTCCTATTTCTCACCATCATCCACTCACTTGATGTAGTGCTGCCTACTTCTTCCTTAGCCTTTATCATTCTTTTCCTGTGCCTGTCCTCCTCTCTTCCTCTTTCTTACCATCATCCACTCACTTGATGTAGTGCTGCCTACTTCTTCCTTAGCCTTTATCATTCTTTTTCTGTGCCTGTCCTCCTGTCTTCCTATTTCTCACCATCATCCACTCACTTGATGTAGTGCTGCCTACTTCTTCCTTCACCTTTATCATTCTTTTTCTGTGCCTGTCCTCCTCTCTTCCTATTTCTCACCATCATCCACTCACTTGATGTAGTGCTGCCTACTTCTTCCTTAGCCTGTATCATTCTTTTTCTGTGCCTGTCCTCCTCTCTTCCTATTTCTCACCATCATCCACTCACTTGATGTAGTGCTGCCTACTTCTTCCTTAGCCTTTATCATTCTTTTTCTGTGCCTGTCCTCCTCTCTTCCTATTTCTCACCATCATCCACTCACTTGATGTAGTGCTGCCTACTTCTTCCTTAGCCTTTATCATTCTTTTTCTGTGCCTCTCCTCCTCTCTTCCTATTTCTCACCATCATCCACTCACTTGATGTAGTGCTGCCTACTTCTTCCTTAGCCTTTATCATTCTTTTTCTGTGCCTGTCCTCCTCTCTTCCTATTTCTCACCATCATCCACTCACTTGATGTAGTGCTGCCTACTTCTTCCTTAGCCTTTATCATTCTTTTCCTGTGCCTGTCCTCCTCTCTTCCTCTTTCTCACCATCATCGACTCACTTGATGTAGTGCTGCCTACTTCTTCCTTAGCCTTTATCATTCTTTTTCTGTGCCTGTCCTCCTGTCTTCCTATTTCTCACCATCATCCACTCACTTGATGTAGTGCTGCCTACTTCTTCCTTCACCTTTATCATTCTTTTTCTGTGCCTGTCCTCCTCTCTTCCTATTTCTCACCATCATCCACTCACTTGATGTAGTGCTGCCTACTTCTTCCTTAGCCTTTATCATTCTTTTTCTGTGCCTGTCCTCCTCTCTTCCTATTTCTCACCATCATCCACTCACTTGATGTAGTGCTGCCTACTTCTTCCTTAGCCTTTATCATTCTTTTCCTGTGCCTGTCCTCCTCTCTTCCTATTTCTCACCATCATCCACTTACTTGATGTAGTGCTGCCTACTTCTTCCTTAGCCTGTATCATTCTTTTTCTGTGCCTGTCCTCCTCTCTTCCTATTTCTCACCATCATCCACTCACTTGATGTAGTGCTGCCTACTTCTTCCTTAGCCTTTTATCATTCTTTTTCTGTGCCTGTCCTCCTCTCTTCCTATTTCTCACCATCATCCACTCACTTGATGTAGTGCTGCCTACTTCTTCCTTAGCCTTTATCATTCTTTTTCTGTGCCTGTCCTCCTCTCTTCCTATTTCTCACCATCATCCACTCACTTGATGTAGTGCTGCCTACTTCTTCCTTAGCCTTTATCATTCTTTTTCTGTGCCTGTCCTCCTCTCTTCCTATTTCTCACCATCATCCACTCACATGATGTAGTGCCGCCTACTTCTTCCTTAGCCTTTATCATTCTTTTCCTGTGCCTGTCCTCCTCTCTTCCTATTTCTCACCATCATCCACTCACTTGATGTAGTGCTGCCTACTTCTTCCTTAGCCTTTATCATTCTTTTTCTGTGCCTGTCCTCCTCTCTTCCTATTTCTCACCATCATCCACTCACTTGATGTAGTGCTGCCTACTTCTTCCTTCACCTTTATCATTCTTTTTCTGTGCCTGCCCTCCTCTCTTCCTATTTCTCACCATCATCCACTCACTTGATGTAGTGCTGCCTACTTCTTCCTTAGCCTTTATCATTCTTTTTCTGTGCCTGCCCTCCTCTCTTCCTATTTCTCACCATCATCCACTCACTTGATGTAGTGCTGCCTACTTCTTCCTTAGCCTTTATCATTCTTTTTCTGTGCCTGTCCTCCTCTCTTCCTATTTCTCACCATCATCCACTCACTTGATGTAGTGCTGCCTACTTCTTCCTTAGCCTTTATCATTCTTTTTCTGTGCCTACCCTCCTCTCCTCCTATTTCTCACCATCATCCACTCACCTGATGTAGCGCTGCCTACTTCTTCCTTCACCTTTATCATTCATTTTCGCATCAGTCCTCCTCTCAGTTTCTCACCATCATCCACTCACCAGATGTAGTGCTGCTTACTTCTTCCTTAGCCTTTATCATTCTTTTTCTGTGCCTGTCCTCCTCTCTTCCTATTTCTCACCATCATCCACTCACTTGATGTAGTGCTTCCTACTTCTTCCTTCACATTTATCATTCTTTTTCTGTGCCTGTCTTCCTCTCTTCCTATTTCTCACCATCATCCACTCACTTGATGTAGTGCTGCCTACTTCTTCCTTAGCCTTTATCATTCTTTTTCTGTGCCTGTCCTCCTCTCTTCCTATTTCTCACCATCATCCACTCACTTGATGTAGTGCTGCCTACTTCTTCCTTAGCCTTTATCATTCTTTTTCTGTGCCTGTCCTCCTCTCTTCCTATTTCTCACCATCATCCACTCACTTGATGTAGTGCTGCCTACTTCTTCCTTAGCCTTTATCATTCTTTTTCTGTGCCTGTCCTCCTCTCTTCCTATTTCTCACCATCATCCACTCACTTGATGTAGTGCTGCCTACTTCTTCCTTAGCCTTTATCATTCTTTTTCTGTGCCTGTCCTCCTCTCTTCCTATTTCTCACCATCATCCACTCACTTGATGTAGTGCTGCCTACTTCTTCCTTAGCCTTTATCATTCTTTTCCTGTGCCTGTCCTCCTCTCAGTTTCTCATCATCATCCACTCACCTGATGTAGTGCTGCCTACCTCTTCCTTCACCTTTATCATTCATTTTCTGTCCGTCCTCCTCTCAGTTTCTCACCATCATCCACTCACCTGATGTAGTGCTGCCTACCTCTTCCTTCACCTTTATCAATCTTTTTCACTAACCTTACCTTCACTCCCTCCAGCCGGCTGCAGATGGCTCTCACCGCCTGCAATGCTGAGGCGGAGAAGAACAATGGGAGGTGTAGAGGGAAGGGAATGGCGGTGTTTGAGGCCTTAGTTTCTTTCTTTAGTGCAACGGCCTGCGGCATGAACGACACCAGATGCTATGTGGTGAGTAGTAGTTGTAGTAGTAGTAGTAGGAACAATGTAGTAGTAGTAGCAGTAGTAGTAAGAATAATGTAGCAGTAGTAGTAGTAGTAGTAGTTGTAGTAGTAGTAGGAACAATGTAGTAGTAGTAGCAGTAGTAGTAGTAGTAATAGGAACAATGAAATAGTAGTAGCAGTAGTATTAGTATTAGTAGTAGTAGTAGTAGTAATAGTAGTAGCAGTAGTAGTAGTAGTAGTAGGAACAATGTAGTAGTAGTAGTGGTGGTGGTGAGTAGGTTTCTCTCTCTCTCTCTCTCTCTCTCTCTCTCTCTCTCTCTCTCTCCAATAAAAGACAGCAGCACCACCACCAACAGCAGTGTGAGGAGGAGTGACAGCAGAGACAGCAGAAATAATCACAGAAACAGCAGAATCATCAACATCATATTTCCTTTTGGGGAGGGCAGCTTAATGGCCATCACACACATGGAGGGGTATCAGACCAGCCTCTTCCTGATGAAACTGACCAGCTTACTCCCTCAGCACAAACTCCGCTGATCTAGAGGGCCAGGCAGGGGGAGAGCACGTGGTAGAAAGCTCATTGATCAGCTAGGCACACCTCCCTGACGATCAGCACAGGTCGTACCTCCTCACCCCCGTCAGCAGGCCGGAGCAGATCGTAGAGGATGGAATAGGTCATTGCTCTGAACTGGTATGACCTGGTGTGAGTGTTGAGGGCCAGGTGTCTATAGGAAATTACATCTAGCCCATCCTTGAGGTCAGTGATGGGAGGGCAAGATGCTGCGCCCTCCACTGCCCAAGGAGAGGAGGACTCACTGCCCTCCTCCTCGGCCAAGGAGCTGGTCAACACATCCTCGGCCACGGAGGCAGTGTCAGTAGAGTCCTGCCTCTCCTCAGTCATCGATGGCAGATGGTGGACTTCCGCCGTGGTCTTTTCAGTGGTCGATTCCGGAGCCGGGTCAGTGATCTGGGTGGCAGTCCTTCTGTTGAGGGGGACCTGCAGCCTGAGCCTCTGCCTCGATGTCATGTGAGGGGCAGCAGGTCGTGGCTGCTGGGCCTGACACTCCCGCCGACGAGAAACCGAGTGTACATCGCAGGCAAAGCACTCGGGGATGATAAGGCGAGGCAGCCCGTTCTCCTTGAAGATCTTAGGGAGGAGAACATGCAAAGCCCCCTTATCACCCCCACATAAACCCTTCGCCGTCACAATACACATCTCTGTGACAAAGTTTATCTGTCCAGGACCCACAGGATCCCTGGCCTGATGTTCGTGGTCCGTGAGATGTCACCATGCACGGGCAGTACCCTGTACAGCCACACCTTCCGGCCCAATAACATCTCTGGCCTCAGGACCCTTAGGGATCCCAAAACAGGCTAAACTCCACCGGCTTTCCATCACTAAGGGAGCGTTGAAGGTGCCGTGGGTTTGGTGTAACAACCGCCTGGCAGTGCACAAAAACATCAACGCCAGTATCCTGGTGCTTGATGAATCCGTACCTTGTCCTTACATTAAACCAAACCACTGTCCCCCGGATCTTCTGGGCTGCTGGAGACTGTGGCTGGCTGGTTGCCCCCCTCAACAGGTCGCAGGCGGTGGCAGCAGCACGTTCACCTTCCATAGCTGTCGGATCTGGTATCTCTGTCTCTCTCTCCCCATGTTTACATGCTTCGAATCATCATGAACTGCTTCGTTTCAGGTCGACTCGATGACAGACACGAACAGCACCTCCATTGACAGCTGTAGTGCCCCTGTCAGCAGCTGTTTAAAGAGTAATGACAGCAGAAACAGCAAAAAGGACTGCAATAATCACGTTTCAGAGTTCCGAATCAAATAAACTGCTTCGTTTCAGGTCAACTCGCTGACAGACACGAACACAGCCTTCAACAGCAACTGCAGGGCCTCCGTCAGCAGCTGTTTAAAGAGGAATGACAGCAGAAACGGCAAAAATAACAGTAGAAACAGCAAAAAGGACACCAATAATCACGTTTCACAGTTCCGAATCATATACACTGCTTCGTTTCAGATCGACTCAACGCCAGACACCAACACCACGTCTGATTCCGGCTGCAGCGCCCCCGTCAGCAGCAGTTTGAGGAGCAGCGGTGCCTCTCCAGCCCTAGGTGTGGTGGTGACGGTGGTGGTGATGGTGGTAGTGATGATGGTAGTGGTGATAGTGCTGGGTAGGAGAGGCGTCATTACAATCCATCCGAATAACTTGAGGCTTCGTGGAGACGCTGGTGATGAGGGGGAGGGAGTGTATGATAATTTTTAAAGTGTCTCTCTCTCTCTCTCTCTCTCTCTGTAGGGCAATTTCCAAATCAATAAAAGTTCTAATATACTTTTTTCTTTTATTTCAAGAAACTGACGAATGATTTTAGCCAAAAAATTTAGCCTTCATTCTGTACCTACTTCCAATCCAAAATAAATCACTTAGGAAAAGGTGTCTGGGGAGAGACAGCATGTAGCATTAATTCTATACTTAGTTCCGATCACATATCTTAAAATAAATCGCTTAGGAAAAAGTGTTTGGGGAGAGACAGCATTTAGTTACACCTCGTCAAATTCTTCCTTCCCAAAATAAATCGCTTGGGTAGAGGTGTTTGGGGAGAGCATTTAATTACACCCCAACTCAAATTCTTCCTTCCCAGAATAAATCGCTTAGGAAAGGGTGTTTGGGGAGAGACAGCATTTAGTTACACACCAACTCAAATTCTTCCTTCCCAAAACAAATCGCTCAGGAAAAGGTGTTTGGGGAAGGATAGCATTTACTTTCACCTCAATTCAAATTCTTCCTTCTCTAGCCAATATAAATAGCTTAGGAAGAGGTGTTTGGGGAGAGAGAGCATTTAGTTACACAAGTCAAATTCTTCCTTCCCAAAATAAATCACTCAGGAAAAGGTGTTTGGGGAGAGACAGCATTTAGTTACACACCAACTCAAATTCGTCCCAAAATAAATCGCTTAGGAAGAGGTGTTTGGGGAGAGACAGCATTTAGTTACACCCAAATTCAAATTCTTCCTTCTCAGAATAAATCGCTCAGGAGGAGGTGTTAGGGGAAGGGGCAGCACCTGGCCTTAACCCTGTGATTCGTTGCGTTCCACCAGTTGACGTCTTTCCAGTCCGTAGCAACCATGTAGTGGCGATTTGGGCAGGAGAGAGCGCCGTCCTGTTGCGTGACTTCCTGCATTGGGGAGCAAGGGGGGTGCACCAGGAGTTCAGAGCACTGCAGTCTGTGGTGATTGGTGGCTGTGGAGATAGATAGATGGATAGATAGATAGATGGATAGATAGGTAGGTAGATAGATGGATAGATAGGTAGATAGATGGATAGATAGATAGATAGATGGATAGTTAAATAGATAGATAGATAGATAGATAGATGGATAGATAGATAGATAGGTAGATAGATAGAGACATAGACATAGACAGTGTTAGACAGACAGACAGACAGACAGAAAGAAAGACAGACAGACAGACAGACACCCACACACATACACACACACACACACACACACACACACACACACACACACACACACATCCACACAAACTCTCTCTCTCTCTCTCTCTCTCTCTCACACACACACACACACACACACACACACACAAACTCATGCATCCACACAAACTCTCTCTCTCTCTCTCTCTCTCTCTCTCTCTCTCTCACACACACACACACACACACACACACACACACACACACACACACACACACACACACACACACACACACACACTCACTGTAGTCATATTGCACACCCACTACGGCTGCCAGTGTGCAATATTCCGTAGAATTGGAGTAGGCGGAGTTGGCAGTAGTAGCGACCTTCTTGGTGAGTAGTGTCTGTGGAATATATTATTATTATTATTATTATTATTATTATTATTATTATTACTATTATTATTATTACTATTATTATTATTATTATTATTATTATTATTATTATTATTATTATTATTATTATTATTATTATTATTATTATTATTATTATTATTATTATTATTATTATTATTATTATTATTATTATTACTATTATTATTATTATTATTATTATTATTATTATTATTATTACTATTATTATTATTATTATTATTACTATTATTATTATTATTACTATTATTATTATTATTATTATTATTATTATTATTAGTTGTCGTAGTAGTAGTTGTGGTATTATTATTATTATTATTATTATTATTATTATTATTATTATTAGGGGACAGGGCCACATGGAGGCGATTTGTTTGTGGCCACCCCTTACGGGATTAAGGCGTCTGGCAACAGATAGATAGATTAGTAGTAGTAGTAGTAGTAATAGTAGTAGTAGTAGTAGTGGTAGTCAATCACCTTGTTCTGATAGTAATACACGCCAGTCACTACCCCGTCAGAACCATTCCCGTAAATCGCACGCAAGTAGCAATACCCAGCCACCTCACAAACGTAATTCTCGTAGCGATTTATATCCCTCTTCACTCCCACTTCACTCCCAGGTGTGGTAATTGTGGTAGGAACTGTGGTAGTTGTGGTAGAAGAGGTAGAGTTGCTCCCGTTCTTGTGGGGTGTGGTGAATGTGGTAGGGGCTGTGGTAGGAGAGATAGAGTTGTTCCCGTTGTGGAGGGGTGTGGTGAATGTGGTAGGGGCTGTGGTAGTGGAGATAGAGTTGTTCCCGTTGTGGAGGGGTGTGGTGAATGTGGTAGGGGCTGTGGTAGTGGAGATAGAGTTGTTCCCGTTGTGGAGGGGTGTGGTGGTAGTGGTGGTGGTGGTGGTGGTGTGGTTGGACTCTGAAATAAGGAGAATTGTGGTAGTTGTGGTAATTGTGGCGGTAGTAGTAGTAGGAAAAATATTATTATTATTATTATTATTATTATTATTATTATTATTATTGTTATTATTATTATTATTATTATTATTATTATTATTATTGTTATTATTATTATTATTATTATTGTTATTATTATTATTATTATTATTATTATTATTATTATTATTATTATTATTATTATTATTATTATTATTATTATTATTATTATTATTATTACTGTAGTAGTAGTAGTAGTAGTAGTAGTAGTAATAGTAGAAGAGAGAGAGAGAGAGAGAGAGAGAGAGAGAGAGAGAGAGGTATTAAAATAAATAATTATATCTACATTATTCATTTCACTAGTCACGAAGAAGTGCTAGTCACGAAGAAGTGCTATGAAAATCTAGACCAAGGAGAAGGGAGAATAGTCACGAAGAAGTGCAGACTATAATATTTACCCTTGAGAAAGCAAGACAGGTTGGAATCTTGCTCTGAGGATAAGTCGGTCAGGAGAAGGCATTTGACACTCGGCACTTCAGCTCGTCCTCCAGCTGCCTCCTCCTCCTCGAAGCTCATCCCCGCACACTCCTCAGCTGTAGGTGTGTAGAATGAAGCTCCAGCTCTCCCTCAAGCTCCTCCTCCAGCTCTCTCAAGCTCCTTCTCAAGCTCATCCTCAAGCTCCTTCTCAAGCTCATCCTCAAGCTCCTTCTCAAGCTCATCCTCAAGCTCTCTCTCAAGCTTCTCCTCAAGCTCCTCCTCAAGCTCTCCCTCCAGCTCCTCCTCAAGCTCTCCCTCCAGCTCCCCCTCCAGCTCTCCCTCAAGCTTCTCCTCCAGCTCTCCCTCAAGCTCCTCCTCCAGCTCCAGCTCTCTCTCCAAAGCTCCTCCTCCAGCTCATCCTCAAGCTCTCCCTCAAGCTCCTCCTCCAGCTCTCTCTCAAGCTCCTCCTCCAGCTCCTCCTCCAGCTCCTTCTCCTCTAGCTCCTCCTCCAGCTCTCCCTCCAGCTCCTTCTCCAGCTCATCCTCCAGCTCCTCTTCCAGCTCTCCCTCAAGCTCCTCCTCCAGCTCTTTCTCCCTCCATGTGCTCCCTACTTTGCCCTGGTGTTATTCTAGGGTTACCTAATGCCGTCTTACTTGCGATTTAATATTTCACACCACATACATTCTCCTAGTTAGTCTCTCATTCTTCACTGTAGAATATGATGCTAGTCACGAAGAAGTGCTATGGAAATCTGGGCCAAGTTAAGGTGAAAGGAGGATAGTCACGAAGAAGTGTTATGGAAAGAATGTAGAGCCGAAGAAGTGCAATGGAAAGGATGCTAGTCACGAAGAAGTGCAATGGAAAGGATGCTAGTCACGAAGAAGTGCTTTGGAAATGATGCTAGTCACGAAGAAGTGCTATGGAAATGATGCTAGTCACGAAGAAGTGCTATGGAAAGGATGTAGAGCCGTAGCACTGTCTTTTTAGCAATAGATTAACACTAGAATATGATGCTAGTCACGAAGAAGTGCTATGGGGAGGATGTTGAGCCATAGCACTGTCTCTTTAGTAATAGATTAACACTAGAATATGATGCTAGTCACGAAGAAGTGCTATGGAAAGAATGTAGAGCCATAGCATTGTCTTTATAGCAATAGATTAACACTAGAATATGATGCTAGTCACGAAGAAGTGCCATGGAAAGAATGTAGAGCCATAGTATTGTCTTTTTCTGCCACTGAGCTACGTGAAATAAGCTGCAAAAGGACGAAAATCTGGGCCAAGTTAAGGTGAAAGGAGGATAGTCACGAAGAAGTGCTGTGGAGAGGATGTAGAATAGGATGCTAGTCACGAAGAAGTGCTGTGAAAATCTGGGCCAAGTTAAGGTGAAAGGAGGATAGTCACGAAGAAGTGCCGTGGAAATCTGGGCCAAGTTAGCGATTCCAGTCGTATTTCTTCCTCAAAAATTCAAATTATTGTATTTTTCTTCAATAATTCGGCACAAAGTCGCTAAAATAAAACTCCCAGCCTTTAAATATATATAATAAATTTAATATACCCGAAGGAGAGCTTTTGAATTAAGTATATTGGCCAAAATTTTCAAAAAAAAAGATAATTGTCAACTGCTATGATGCTCCGTTTCAATGTTGCCAGTTCAGCGCTTTTTCGTGGCTGCCTCCATTTAGCGGTCACTATTAACACCTAGCGGGAAGGAATCTGGCGCTATTAAGGAGATATTTATATAGTTTTGGGAAGTATTATATAGATTTT
>NC_137070.1:1087372-1104872 GCF_032717465.1 Coenobita brevimanus | reverse complement strand
TGTGTGTGTGTGTGTGTGTGTGTATGTGTGTGTTTCTATATGTATGTGATATGTGTACCAGTTTATGTGTGTGTATGTATGTATGTATGTGTGCGTAGTCCATGTGTACCTCTATGTGCGTCCAGGGAGGCAAAATATTTCTGCAGGATATTAATTTTGTGAGGTGAAAGAGAAAAATAAATTACTTGTTGACAGGCGTTAAGACATTTTTCATTACAGTAATATTTCTGACTAAAAGTGTGACGAGAATGAGAAACTGACTAGGAGAGTGTATGTGTTTGAGGTGGAGGGGGAGGCTGAGGATGAGATGGAGGGATGGAGTGGAGAGGATAGCGTATGGCAATAAATCACCTCCCCTGGGGGTAGGGGGGTGTCAAGAATACTCCCCCAGTATCCCTGCTTGTCGTACGAGGCGACTAAAAGGGTTGGTGGTGGGTTAGTGCCCCACCCCGTAAAAAGAACTAACTAAACAAGCAAATAAAGCGCCTCGGACCCGGACGGACCATACGTTGACGACTAAGGAACGGACAAAGGACATTCTGAGGGTGGGAACGTGGAATGTGAGAGGAGTGAATGATGATGTGAAAGAGAGAGAGATTGTTCAGGTGCTTGAGGATGCAAAAGTGGATATATGTGGATTGACTGAAACTAAATGGACGGGTGAAAGGATGAGAGAATGGGAATACGGTGTAGGTATATGTGCGGGAGTCAGTGAGAATGAGAGGGCAAGAGAGGGAGTATGTCTGATGATAAGCAAGAAGTGGAAGGAGAATATAAGAGAGTATGGAACAGTGGGTGCAAGGATTGTATGGGTGAGGATGAAAGTAGGTATACAAGCATGGGCGATTGTATGTGTGTATGCTCCAACAGAGGATCGAGTGTTAAGAGTGAAACATGAGTTTTGGGAGAGAGTAGAAGCATGTATGGATAAGTTTGAGAGGAGCGAGAGAGTGCTGTTGATTGGAGACATGAATGGCAAAGTTGGGAATGTACGAGTGGATGGAGTGGTTGGTCAGTGGGGTGTACCAGCTGACGTAGATGGGAATGGTAATGCTTTGGTGGACATCTGTGCTTGTAAGGGGTTGGCAATAGCCAACACCTACTTTCGGCATAAGATGATCCACCGGTATACATGGAGAGTAATGAGGAGGATGGATGGTGAACTTGTTGAACGAAAGGCAATGATAGACTACGTGTGTGTGGATGAGCGAATGAGAAGACAAGTGTTGGATGCAAGGGTGTGGAGAGGGTGGGGGAATGGAGTCTCGGACCATCACTTAGTGATGGCCAAGGTAGAGCTGCAAAGAAAGTGGTTGAGGAGACGAAGGGGAAGACAGGAGGAAGCAGCTCCTGTGAGAAGAGTGGAGATATTGCAAGATAGTGAGAAAATGACAGAGTATAAGAGCATAGTGGAAGAAAGATTGGGAAGGTATGCGCTAGAGCAGATGGAAGGGGTGGAAGACGTTTGTAAGATATTCACGGAAGAGATAGGCGCAGCGTGTCAGGCGGTTTGTGGAGTGAGGAGGAGATGCAAGGGTGTGCAAGGGACAGCATGGTGGAATGATGAGGTGAAACGAGCTGTGGAACAAAAGAAGAAGGCATATAGTGAATGATTAGCGAGTAGAGGTAGGGGAGAAGATGAGAGAGAGAAGAGAGAGGTATATGTGAGCAGGAGAAGGGAGGTTAAGAGACTGGTGAAGGAGAGTAAGAAGAAAGTGGATGAAGAGTTTGGGAGGAATCTGAGTGTGAAATGGAGGGAGAGTAAGAAATTGTTTTGGAAGGAGGTAAAGAAAGTAAGGCAGTGTGAAAGGGGAAATAGTAGGGGAGTGAAAGATAGGAATAATAGATTGTTGGTGGAGAAGAGAGAGAAATTGAGGAGATGGAAGGAGCACTTTGAGGATTTGTTGAATGTAGAGAGTGAGAGCAGTGTGAGTATAAGTGGTTGGGGAATGGCTGGGAGAAGAAGAGATGAGAGGAGGGAGGAAGAGATCAGTAGGTCGGAAGTAGTGGAAGCAATGAAGAAGATTAAGCTGGGAAAGGCCCCAGGAATTGATGGAGTGTGTGGTGAAATGCTTAGGTATGGGAGTGAGATTATTGTGGAGTGGATATGGAAGTTGTGTAGATTGGCTTGGGAAGAGGGAAGGGTTCCAGAGGACTGGAAATCAGGTATAATTGTTCCTCTGTACAAAGGAAAAGGGGAGAGAGGAGTATGTGGTAACCATAGGGGTATTTGCCTTCTTAGTGTGACTGGTAAAATATATGGTAGAATACTCATTGATAGGGTTAGGCATATGACAGAGGAGCTAGTTGGAGAAGAACAAGGGGGATTTAGGAAGGGAAAAGGGTGTGTAGATCAGATAATTGTTCTAAGATGTTTAGTGGAGAAGTATCTAGAGAAGGGAAGGAAAGTGTATGCTGCCTTCATGGACTTGGAGAAAGCTTATGACAGAATAGATAGGCAAGGTATGTGGAAGGCATTAAGAATATATGGAGTGGAGGGGAAATTGTTGAGTGCTGTGAAGAGTATGTACGAGGGAGCTAGGGCTACGGTGCGAGTGGATGGTGAGCTGAGTGAGTTCTTTGATCTCAAGGTGGGACTGAAACAGGGTTGTGTGATGTCTCCATGGCTGTTTAATATATATATGGATGGGGTTGTAAAGGAGGTGCAGGGTAGGGCAGTGGATGTAGGGGTGGCCCTAATGAATGAGGGTGAGATTTGGAAGCTTCCGGTGTTGCTGTTTGCTGATGATACAGTATTGTTGAGTGAAGATGAATGGGAGTTGCAAGGTTTGGTGAATGAATTTGGGACAGTGTGTAGGAGGAGGAAGCTGAAAGTTAATGTAAACAAAAGTAAAGTTATGGTGTTTGAGAGGAATGAAGTCACAGAGTGTGCAGTGAGGTTGGATGGTGAGGATATGGAGAATGTGAGTGCATTCAAGTACTTGGGTAGTGTGATGAGTAAGGATGGAACTTTGGCGGATGAAGTGCGTGAAAGGGTACAGCAGGGAAGGAAGGTTGTTGGTACACTGAAAGCAGTGATGAGAAATAGGGAGGTGAGTATGGAAGTTAAGAAGTCACTGCATGATAGTATTGTGATCCCTACCCTGACGTATGGAAGCGAGGCATGGACCTTGCAAGAGGGGAACAAGTCAAGAGTGAGAACAGTGGAAATGAGTTACTTGAGAGGAGCATGTGGAGTGACGTGGAGGGACAGGTTGACGAATGAAGAAGTGAAGGAACGTTGTGGGGTGGATGTGGATGTGGTTGAGAAGATTAGGAGAAATACACTGAGGTGGTTTGGACATGTGGAGAGAATGGAGAATGAAAGACTGACTAAGAGGGTGTATGTAGGTGAGGTGGAGGGAGGGAGAGGGAGGGGTAGACCGAGGATGAGGTGGAGGGTGAATTAGGAGAAATACACTGAGGTGGTTTGGACATGTGGAGAGAATGGAGAATGAAAGACTGACTAAGAGGGTGTATGTAGGTGAGGTGGAGGGAGGGAGAGGGAGGGGTAGACCGAGGATGAGGTGGAGGGTGAATTAGGAGAAATACACTGAGGTGGTTTGGACATGTGGAGAGAATGGAGAATGAAAGACTGACTAAGAGGGTGTATGTAGGTGAGGTGGAGGGAGGGAGAGGGAGGGGTAGACCGAGGATGAGGTGGAGGGTGAATTAGGAGAAATACACTGAGGTGGTTTGGACATGTGGAGAGAATGGAGAATGAAAGACTGACTAAGAGGGTGTATGTAGGTGAGGTGGAGGGAGGGAGAGGGAGGGGTAGACCGAGGATGAGGTGGAGGGATGGAGTTGAGAGGTATATGAGGGAGGGGGGGGTGAGTTGGGGGGAGGGTAGTCAAATGGTGGGTGACAGAGTGACTTGGAGGCGTTTTGTCTGCGGCCACCCTTTGCGGGATTAGGGCGTCGGGCTATAGATAGATAGATAGATAGATTATTATTATTATTATTATTATTATTATTATTATTATTATTATTACTACTACTACTACTACTACTACTACCACTACCAACACCACTACCATTTAAAACACAAACTCTATTCTCTCTCTCTCTCTCTCTCTCTCTCTCTCTCTCTCTCTCTCTCTCTCTCTCTCTCATATGAATTTTATGTTTTAGTGAATATTTTTTGTTTGACAGAGAGACAGACAGACAAAAAACAGTTAGATAGACAGACAGACAGATAGAAAGAGGCAAATGGAAAGATAGTAAGATAAATGCAAAACCAGACAGAGAGGCAGACAGACAGACAGACATAAGATAGAAAGACAGGTACGTACAGTCGCGGTCATAAATAATCACCTATCATTCGGTACCCCGTGCGTCAGGCTGGCTTCTTTATGCACGACAAGTCACAGTGGAGTAAGAGGGGCTGAGAGGGAGGGGCCAGAGAGAGAAGGGAAGGTGGGGGGGGGACGAGTGATGGTGCTGGGGTGGAGTGAGGGAGGGGAGGGAGGGGAGGTAAGGCAGGGAGAATGAATGCCAAGTGGTGGTCACATTGGCTATTTTCTCTCATTCAGGGCCTGATGGAAAGAGTTAATGTTTGGTAGATAATCCTGCATAACATCTTGTACAGTCTTGATGTCCCACAGTCTTGATGTCCCACAGTCTTGATGTCCCACAGTCTTGATGTCCCACAGTCTTGATGTCCCACAGTCTTGATGTCCCACAGTCTTGATGTCCCACAGTCTTGATGTCCCACAGTCTTGATGTCCCAGTCTTGATGTCCCACAGTCTTGATGTCCCACAGTCTTGATGTCCCACAGCCCTTGATATCAGCACCTGTGTAAAGCTTGTTATGTGACGCCGCTGTACAAGATGTTATGCAGGATTATCTACCAAACATTAACTCTTTCCATCAGGCCCTGAATGAGAGAAAATAGACAAATGTGACCACCACCTGGCATTCATTCTCCCTGCCTTACCTCCCCTCCCTCCCCTCCCTCACTCCACCCCAGCACCATCACTCGTCCCCCCCCCCACCTTCCCTTCTCTCTCTGGCCCCTCCCCCTCAGCCCCTCTTACTCCACTGTGACTTGTCGTGCATAAAGAAGCCAGCCTGACGCACGGGGTACCGAATGATAGGTGATTATTTATGACCACGACTGTACGTATATATATAGACAGAGACAGACAGACAAAAATAGAAAGACATACATACATACAGATAAGGAGAGAGAGAGACAGACAGACAGATAGATAGACAGACAAAAAATACAGACATGCTAATATACAAATGAAAAAAGAGACAGACATAGATAGACACAGACACACAGACACACCTGACGTCATTCAGTAGGGGTGCCAGCAGTGACCTATTTTCGCTACGTGCTGTGTTAGGTCATGGCCCAGGCACGCCAGCCTGACCTATACTTAGCCTACAACGCCACCATCATCACTATTGTTAACACCTGGCCCGGCCCTGTGGCTGGTGTGTTGTGGTTGTCAGTGGTGGTAGTGGCACAGACGTGGTTGTCAGTGGTGGTAGTGGCACAGACGTGGTTGTCAGTGGTGGTAGTGGCACAGACGTACTGTCCAAGGCAGTCTGTCCCACTGTGTCACCTTACTGGGTCAGGCTGCCCATCGCTGCATTAGTCACTGTCATGACCCTGGGTCACACCATGGCCCTGTTGGGGCTGATCCTGAGGTCAGCTGATTATCTGTGAAGGACTTATAGACTGTGATGACCTAAGCTGACCCGCACAAGATCAGGCACCTTGACCTCAAGCTGCCTTTATAGCTGGGCTTCGTGTAGCCAATGGCTGGAATAGCCATAGATAGATAGATTGATGGATAGACAGATAGATAGACAGATATGTAGCTGGGGTTGGTGTAGTCAATGGTTGGCACAGAGTGGTGGTGGACAACAGTGTACTGGCACAAGTGTACAATGGTGTAGGTATTTTTATTAGCAGTAGTAGTAGTAGTAGTAGTATTGTTATCACTATTACTACTACTACTACTACTACCACCACCACCACCACCACCACTACTACTACTCCTACCACAACTATTATCACCACCACCATCATCATCATCACAAACCCATCACATTACGTCACTACCTATTCTGTAGTGCAAATATTTGGCAGGCAAGGGGTCCAAGCACCTTTGTCTGTGCGATTTATTTTTGACGTTGCGTAACAGCATTCTTAAATTAGCTGACAATGCAATACTCCTTTCCCTTTAACTTGGCCTAGATTCCCATAGCACTTCTTCGTGACTAGCAGGAAGATATAAATGTCTGAGATACAAGTGTTCGGGGGAATAAATGAATCACTGAGTTACAGGTGTTAGGGAAATAAGTAAAAGGCGTTACAAGAGAGAAAAAAGGAAATAAATAGCTGAGGTACAACTGTTAGGGGAAAAATACGAGTAAATCCCTCCTATATCACCCAGGATTGTTATGATTTAAATCGATTTAAATCAGAGTGAAAAAATCATGATTTAAATCAAAATTGATTTTTTTAAATATAAACAGTACAAATGAAGACAGGATGTGCTGGCTATGTATTGTACAGCTGCCTCAGGTGTGCTTAGCCTGTACTCCTCCTGTACTGACCTTGATCAAGTCAGGCCTTTTGTAACAAGGCAAATATTACACAACAGAGGAAAGAAGGCTCCTTAATTAAAGTGCTCCGGTTAGCAGAGCCTTTAATGCATCAGGTCTTTTCAAGTTGTATAGCAACTTTTGGGTAATAAATGTATGATACCAACATATGATTTCATTTAACACTGGTAAAGGCTTAGTACACAAAAAAGTCTTCACACATGTAAGAAATATATATATATAAACAATCCAATTAAGTAAAATAATTTAAATTTAAAAATCTGATTTAAATAAAGTATTAAAGATTGATATATATATATATGTATATATATATATATATATATATATATATATATATATATATATATATATATATATATATATATGCCATTTTTTTCCCCACCCTAAGTGTGAGTAACCTGCCTCATACCAACAAGTGCTGCCTGTGCTGCACTGCCACACCAACAAGTGCTGCCTGTGCTGCACTGCCACACCAACAAGTGCTGCCTGTGCTGCACTGCCACACCAACAAGTGCTGCCTGTGCTGCACTGCCACACCAACAAGTGCTGCCTGTGCTGCACTGCCACACCAACAAGTGCTGCCTGTGCTGCACTGCCACACCAACAAGTGCTGCCTGTGCTGCACTGCCTTACTGCCACTTCCCATCCACATTAATATTTTCAGTGTTGTACGTCTGTTAATCTGAACAGTGGTATATACTGCTGCCTCATGGACACAGCACCAATAGCAGGAATATACACCCACTATGGTACTCCCTGGACAGAACTCCCGAAGCCACAAACACGGTTGGGGAAAAAAAAATCATTCATTCATTCATCCATTCATTGCCAGACGCTATGTAACCCAAACGGGGTGGCCAAGGGCTTAGAGTTGTTTTACAGGGAGGGGCACTAATCCTCCACCAACCCCACTTGACACGTATAATAGTGATAATAATAATAATAATAATAATAATAGTGATTCATTCATTCATTGCCAGACGCCATGTATCCCAAACGGGGTGGCCAAGGGCTTAGAGTTGTTTTACAGGGAGGGGCACTAATCCTCCACCAACCCCACTTGACACGTAAAAAAAAATCACATATTTAAAAAGATTCTGATTTAAATTTAAAAGATAATCGTTTTTTTAAATATATATATTTTTTAATGGGTGATTTTTTCCAACCCCTGATATCACCATGCTAGCCAGCCATACCCAAAAGTAAATCGCTAAGGAAAAGGTGTTGAGGAGTGATACAATATTCATTACGGATGTCGTTTATTTGTGGTTTTGTCTTGTTTATCATGAGATCACGATTCCGCTCTCTCTCTCTCTCTCTCTCTCTCAATATTTTATGCCAAGTTAAGGTGGCAGTAGTCTCTCTCTCTCTCTCTCTCTCTCTCTCTCTCTCTCTCTCTCAATATTTTATGCCAAGTTAAGGTGGCAGTAGTCTCTCTCTCTCTCTCTCTCTCTCTCTCTCTCTCTCTCTCTCTCTCTCTCTCTCTCTCTCTCTCTCTCTCTCTCTCTCTCTCTCTCTCTCTCTCTCTCTCTCTCTCTCTCTCTCTCTCTCTCTCTCTCTCTCTCTCTCTCTCTCTCTCAATATTTTATGCCAAGTTAAGGTGGCAGTAGTCTCTCTCTCTCTCTCTCTCTCTCTCCCTCTCCCTCCCTCTCTCTCTCTCTCTCTCTCTCTCTCTCTCTCTCAAAGCTCTTATAGGTAAAATATATATATACTATATTTACAGACATATGTACAAGAAAATGCTTTGACTAGTGTGATGAGAAGGCATACACACACACACACACACACACACACACACACACACACACACACACACACGAAGAGACAGAGAGAGAGAGTGGAGAGACATGCAGACAGACACAGTAGGGACACACACACACACACACACACACACACACACACACACACACACACGAAGAGACAGAGAGAGAGAGAGTGTGGAGAGACATGCGGACAGACACAGAAGAGAGACAGACACAGTAGGGACACACACACACACACACACACACACACACACACACACACACACACACACACACACACACACACGAAGAGACAGACAGACAGAAAGACATGATACACACACATACACATACATACACACATAGACACAAGAATATATATACACACAGAGACACGGACATAAATACACACACACACACACACACACACACACACAACCCTTGCTGGGGAGAGGAGGAGGAGGAGGAGGAGGAGGGTGAAGGAGAGGAGGAGGAGGAGGAGGAAAGACTAGCTGTAAAGGAGAATGACAAGAAGAGAATGATATGGAGAGGAAAGAAGAGATTACACACACACAGACAAATTTTTCCACATTCAGAAGCAAGGGTGGGACACGAGAAATGCATGCAACTGCACAGTACACCCAGAAACACAAATATACACCACACAGAGACCCTTACACCCTTATACCTAATACTGAGACATGAGTATTAGTTTTAAAAATATTCAAAATGGTGAGAATACAAGGTTAATCTTCCTATGAAAGAGTTCAATGCTATATACACACAATCAGAGTCTTTATAAACACACGCAGATCCTATAAATTACATTCTGTCACTTCAGGCACTTCTTAATCTATCTATATCAGGAACTATGAGGGAAGGGGGACGCCAGGCACAAGCTCAAAGGCACGTATGTTGGAATGACTCACTTCAAAAACCCAACTGACTCGTATTTCAAAAGATGAGACCGTTATTTTGAACTGACTCGCCCTGGAAGACCAACTGACTCGTATTTCAAAAGATGAGACCGTTATTTTGAACTGACTCGCCCTGGAAGACCAACTGACTCGTATTTCAAAAGATGAGACCTTTATTTTGAACTGACTCGCCCTGGAAGACCAACTGACTCGAATTTTGAAAGATGAGAGATATATTTTGAAACTACTCATCTCAAAAAACCCACTAACTGCTATAATTACTGTGCCCTCTTTAAATTTTCAAATCTGTCAGCTGAGAGTACAAAAAAGTAACGTATTTCCACACCTAGAAAAATATATCAACAGCTTCAAGTTCGCAGTCTTCAACAAAACACAAACATTGGTCCGGTTCCAATAATACTTGGTTCAGTTCCCCCCTCAGCGTAGGGTATCGCGCCTCGCTGTTTTACCGTCTGATTTTGATGCTGAGTTTCCGTCTACAGCAGTAGCATAGAGGGAATCAGCACCGTAATGGACGAAGGCAGCACCATTGGGGAAAACTCAGCACCATTATGGAAGAAATCGACACCATAATTTTTCCTGGTAACAGCACTGGGAAGGGAGATTCAAGCTTCAGATGGCCACTTTCCACTACGCCGTGCCTGGGGGTAGCTGTAAAACTAATATTCTTTCCTCCGATCTTTACACAGAGGCACAGAAGCTTCCCGACAACGCAGTAAATGCACTGGGAAGAGAGATTCAAACTCCGAATGGCTGTTTTCCACTACGCTGTGCTGGGGGAAGCCATAAAACTGATATTCTTTCCTCCAATCTTTACACAGAGGCTCAAAATCTTCCCGACAATCCAGTTAATGTGCCAGGAAGAGAGATTTAAGCTCCGGATGGCTGTTTTCCACTACGCTGTGCTGGGGGAAGCCATAAAACTGATATTCTTGCCTCCGAACTTTACACAGAGGCTCAAAAACTTCCCGACAAACCAATTATTGTGCTGGGAAGAGAGATTCGAGCTTCAGATGGCCGTGTTCCACTACGCCGTGCCTGGGGGGACCGTAAAGCCGATGTTCTTGCATCCGGTCCTCATGTTTTGGCAGAAGAGCTTCTCGAGGGACGCTGTCTTGATGATGTTGAAGCCCTCCTCGCCTCCAAAGGTCGAGGGCTTCCAGTAACGAGGGCTGCAGATGGGGTTGGCGAGGAGGCCTTTGACGCTCCAAGGTCCGCCGGTGTTTACCATCGTGAGGGGCGTGATGGAAGGGCCTGGCCGTTCAGCGAGGAGTCCTGCGGAGGAACGGATCATGCGTTACTCATACCCCTTTCACTTCAACTTCGCCTAAACCAACTGTCTCTCCGTTTTATCGCTGGAATATGATGCTAGTCACGAAGAAGTGTTATGGAATGAGTGTAAAACCATGAACAAAGCAGTGATCATATACTCTCTTCACTCTAACTTGGCCTAAAATTCACGTCTCCCTGATATGCTGGTAGGAATGTCACTTTCAGATCTGTCTGTCTGTCTGTCTATCTATTGCCTAACTATCTATCCATCTATCACTCTAACTTGGCCTAAACCTACTCTCTCTCTCTCTCACTCTGACTTTACCTACCCTCTCACTCTAACTCTACCTACTCTCTCTCTCTCTCACTCTAACTTTACCTACCGCCTCACTCTAACTCTATACATACTCTCTCTCACTCTAACTTGGCTTAAAGCTACCCTCTCTCTCTCTTTAAATATCATGCTAGTCACGAAGAAGTGTTCTGGAAAGAATGTAGAACTCGCTCATATACTCTCTTCACTCAAATTTGGCCTAACATTGACTTCTCTTCGATATATTGCTAGGAATGTCACTGTCACATCTGTCTATCTATCTATCTATCTATTGCCAGACACCTTAATCCCAAAGGGGTGGCCACAAACAAATCGCCTCCATGTCGCCCTGTCCCCCGCCATTTCACCGCCCTGCTCCCAGCTCACACTCCCCTCTCTCATATACCTCTCCACTCCATCCCTCCATCTCATCCTTGGCCTCCCCCTCCCTCTCCTCCCCTCCACCTCACTCACATACACTCTCCTCGTCAGTCTCTCACTCTCCATCCCCCCAGCTCACACCCCCCTCTCTCATATAGCTCTCCACCCCTCCATCTCATCCTTGGCCTCCCCCTCCACCTCACTCACACACTCTCTCCTAGCCAGTCTCTCACCATCCTCTCCACTGCATCTCTCCACCTCATCCTCGGTCTCCCCCTCTCGTAGTCAGTCTCTCAACTTACCGATATAGTACTCAACCGCCTCAATATCTCCGTACAGCTCCTCGAGGTCACGGGCAAGGTCAGGGTCGCCAGTGAGGTCAACGAAATTGGTGAAGGGGCGCATGCCGAATCTGCGCCTGTATGCGTTGAGACTCTGGAAACGTAACTGCCGCCCGTTTTCTATGACCCGCTTCAAGACGGGGTAGAGGACGTGGGCGTGGTTGCGTGTGGTGAGCTGGGGGTGGATAGATAGATAGATAAATAGATAGATAGATAGATAGATGGAGAGAAAGAGAGAGAGGGATGGATAGATAGATGGATGGATAGATTGATAGATAGATAGATAGATAGACAGATGGATAGATAGACATAGATAGATAGATGGATAGATAGATAGGTAGAGAGAGAGACAGACAGAGAGAGAGAGTTATGTGAGAAAGAAGAGTTGAAATAATGAAGAGAGAGAGTAGTAGTAGTAGTAGTAGTAATAATAATATTAATAATAATAATAATAACAATAATAATAATAGTAGTAGCAGCAGTATCAATAATAATAATAATAATAATAATAATAAAAATAATAATAATAATAATAATAATAATAATAATACTCACAGCTCCCGCCCTGCTGTTCACCATGGCGTGTATGAACGTGTCCAATCCATGTTTGAATATTGGCGCCGTTGAGAAGGCCATATCCATCAGAGCATAGTTGGTGCCGTTGACCTGGCGGCGAGAGAGAGATGATTGGAGATAAGTAGAGATTATTTGAGATGATTTGGGGTGATTGGAGATGATTTGGGGTGATTGGAGATGATTTGGGGTGATTGGAGATGATTTGAGATGACTTGGAGATGGAGAGAGATGATGAGAGATGATTTGAGGTGATTGGAGATAAGTAGAGATTATTTGAGATGACTGGAGACTATTGGAGATGATTTGGGGTGATTGGAGATGATTTGAGATGACTTGGAGGTGATTGGAGATGACTGGAGATGGAGAGAAATGATGAGAGATGATTGGAGATGATTAGAGACAGACAGACAGACATGCAGACAGAAAGAGATAGAAAGACAGAAAGATTAAGAGAGAGAGAGACAGAGAGAGAGATTTTATGAGAGGATGTCAGTGATAGAAGTGGGTGAAAGTTGGTTCCCTGAGTGAGGAGTAGAGAGAGTGAGACAGAGAGAGAGGAAGAGAGACAGAAGGAAAGATTGAGAGATAGAGAGAGAAATAGAGAGATAAAGAGGGAGACAGAGAGATAGGGAGAGATATTGCGTGTCTCTCCTCACCTCCAGATAGTCGGGAATGAGAGGATGTCAGAGATTGAGGTGGATTAGACTGGTCAAGCAGAGGACAGACAGAAAGCGAGATACAGAGAGAAAGAAAGAGAGTTAGAGAGAGACAGGCAGACTTAGAGAGACTGAGAGGGAGATAAAGAGATAGAGAGAGATATTAGGTGTCTCTCCTCACCTCCAGACCGTCGGGGATGAGAGGATGTCAGAGATTGAGGTGGATTAGATGGATCAAACTGAGAACGACAGACGGAGGTGTAGGGAGAGACAGAAGGAAATTTTGAGAGACAGAGAGAGAAATAGGGAGACAGAGAGAGAAATAGGGAGAGACAGGGAGAGATATTAGGTGTCTCTCCTCACCTCCAGACCGTCGGGGATGAGAGGATGCCAGTGGTAGAGGTGATTGAACTCCGCGTGGATGCGGTTGTGGTACTGAAAACTGGTTCCGTGCGTGAGGTGCGGCTCGAAGGTCAGCCTCAACTTGTACTGGCTCAAGTGCTGAACGTAATCCTCGATGGTGATCTTGATGACTTCGCCTGTTTGGAGGGGGAGGTGTGGTTAGCTCCAACGCTGGGTGGTAGCCATATCGCCAACTCATACGTGTTTCATATCAACAAGTGGGTTGGTGGAGGGTTAGTGCCCCTCCCCGTAAAACAGCTCAAAGACAAATGGCCACCCCTTATGGGACTATGGCGTCTGGATGTAGGTGTGTGTGTGTGTGTGTGTGTGTGTGTGTGTGTGTAAGGAGTGTGTGTGTGTGTGTCTTTGTGCATGTGTACGTGTCTGTATATCTATGTACGTGTGTGTATGTGCACGTGTATACTAACCAGTGACTGTTAAACCCACTCATCATCCCAGTGTGTGTGTGTGTCTGTAGGCATGTGTGCGTGTCTATGTGTGTCTGTATGTGCGTGTACGTGTTTGTCCCTCTATGTACGTGTGTGTATGTATGTGCACGTGTATACCAACCAAGTTTAATGAGTCTGACTGTCTGATAAATCCAGTGTGTGTGTCTGTAGGCATGTGTGCGTGTTTGTGTGTGTGTGTATGTGCGTGTAGGTGTCTTTATATCTATGTACGTGTGTATATGTATGTGCACGTGTATACCAACCTATTACAATGAGCCTAGCAGTCTGGTAGAGCCTCTCATCGTCCCAGTGGGGGTGAATCCGCTGCAGTTCGCCACACACTCGATTATGCTCCCTCACCCAGATCGTTGAGTAGGCCTGTGGAGGGGAGAAAGAGTACCTATTAACTACACGAGAAGGGTGACTTGGAGATGGATGTGGAGGATGTGGAGGGATGATTATGGATGTGTTGAGGATGAGGTGGAGGAGGAGGAAGAGGAGGAGGAGGAAGAGGAGGAGGAGGACTGTAGTAGTAGTAGTAGTAGTAACGATAATAATAATAATAGTAATGATAATAATAATAATAGTAGTAATGGTGGTAGTAGTAGTAGTAGTAGTAGTAACGATAATAATAATAATAATGATAATAATAGTAGTAGTAGTAGTAACGATAATGATAATAATAATAATAATAATAATAATAATAATGATAATAGTAGTAGTAGTAGTAGTAGTAGTAGCAGTAGTGGTAGTAGTAGTTAATTACTGTGTGTGTATGTATGTATGTATGTATGTATGTATGTGTGTGTGTGTATGTATGTATATATGTGTGTGTGTATGTATGTATGTATGTGTGTGTGTATGTGTATGTATGTGTATGTATGTGTGTATGTGTGTGTGCGTTTGCGTGCGTGTGCGTGACTTACAAAGAGGCCTGGCAGGAGGGCGAAGAAGGGGTGCCCGAGAGCGAACTTGCTGTCTTCAGGAATAGGCATCCCCGGCGGGTAATCCATAGAAATCCCCTCCACGTCACGCAGGTAGGGCGGGAAATCCTCTCCATTAATCACCTGTTGAAAGGCGTTAAGGTACTGTTTATTCTAGGGGATAAATTTTCACCTAGAAGAAAATTACGAGAATGAATCACCTGTTGAAAGGCGTTAAGGTACTGTTTTTTCTAGGGTCATGTTTTTCACCTAGAAGAAAATTACGAGAATGAATCACTTATGGAAAAACGTTAAGATATTGCCTATTTATTTTATCTAAGTCACTTGTTGGAAGGCGTTACGGTACTGTTTATTCTTGGGGGTAAATTTTCACCTAGACGAAAATTATAGAATGAATCGCCTGTGGAAAAACGTTAAGATACTCCAAGAACACAAGTATGAGAAATATTAAGGCTATTTATTTTTTCTAAGTCACTTGTTGGAAGGCGTTACGGTACTGTTTGTTCTGTGGGACAAGTTTTCCCCTAGAAGAAATTACGAGAATGAATCACTTGTGGAAGGGTGTTAAGGTACTGTTTATTCTAGGGGATATATTTTTCCCTAGAAAAAATTACGAGAATGAATCACTTATGGAAAAACGTTAAGATATTGTCTATTTATTTTTTCTAAGTCACTTGTTGGAAGGCGTTACGGTACTGTTTATTCTAGGGGATAAATTTTCACCTAGAAGAAAATTACGAGAATGAATCACCTGTGGAAGGGTGTTAAGGTACGGTTTATTCTAGGGGACAAGTTTTCACCTAGAAGAAAATTACGAGAATGAATCGCTTGTGGAAAAACGTTAAGGTACTCCAAGAACACAACTAATTTCTCTGCATTAATCACTTGTGGAAGGGTGTTAAGGTACTATTTATTCTAGGGTCAAGTTTTCCCCTAGAAGAAAATTACGAGAATGAATCACTTATGGAAAAACGTTAGGGTACTCCAAGAACACAACTACGAGAATTATCAAGGAATTTCTCTGCATTAATCGCCTGTGGAAAGGCGTTACGGTACTATATATTCTAAGGTCATGTTTTCACCTAGATGAAAAATAAATCGCTAAGGCAGAGGTGTTAGGACCAGATAAATAAATAAAATAAAATAAAAAAAATAAATCGCTAAGGAACAGGTGTTAAGGTCAGATAAATATATAAAATAAATAAATAAATCGCTAAGGAAGAGGTGTTAGGGGACACGTAAATAAATAAAATAGTAATAGAAATAAATCAGTAAAATAAATCGCTAAGAAAGAGGTGTTAAGGCTAGACTAAATCGCAAACTAACCTGTGTTCGCAGCTTGCCATCCTTGTATGACCTCAGTGCGCGTCTGTCTTGCTCCGTGAGGCCGTATATGTTTGACACGTCCACCTGGAGAGAGAGAGAGAGAGAGAGTGAGAGAGGGAGAGAGAGAGAGAGAGTGAGAGAGTGAGGGAGAGAGAGAGAGAGAGAGAGAGAGAGAGAGGGAGAGAGAGAGAGGGGGGGGAGAGTGACAGACAGACAGACAGAGAAAGGATAGTTTGAGAGAGAGAGAGGGAGAGAGAGGGAGAGAGAAAGAGAGAGAGAAAGGCGATGCTATGGCTCTACATCCATCTACACTTCTTCGTGACTAGCATTATATTCAAGATGGAAAGATGGCCATTTATTATTATTATTATCATTACTATTATCATTATCATTATTATTATCATTATTATTATCATTATTATTATTATTATTATTATTATCATTATCATTTCCTATGTTTTTCCTCCACTCATAGTCTCTAAAAAAATTATTATCACTTTTATTATCATCATCATTATTATTATTATTATTATTATTATTATTATTATTATTATTATTATTACGTACCCCGCCATTGCCCTTGGTCAGGTGTGGTCCCTTCTTGTAATCTGTCCTGAAGAACTGGTGGGTGAAGTGTTGGGCGTAGTATTGGAACAGCACGTTTGTGTCGTGGGGTTCGGGTTTGAAGCTTCGACGGAGAAAGACTTTTTTGATTAATTCGTCCACGTCTGGATAGTCTGGATGGCCTGTAGGGGTAGATAGGTAGTTTAGGGTCGTGGGTAGATAGGTAGATAGATGCAGGGCTTGATAGATAAATGGATAAGTAGATAAATAGGTGTTGGTGTCGTGGGGTTCGGGTTTGAAGCTTCAACGGAGAAAGACTTTTTTGATTAATTCGTCCACGTCTGGATAGTCTGAATGGCCTGTAGGGGTAGATTGGTAGTTTAGGTACGTGGGTAGATAGGTAGATAGGTAGATAGATGCAGGGACTGATAGATAAATGGATAAGTAGATGAATAGGTGTTGGTGTTGTGGGGTTCGGGTTTGAAAGCTTCGATGGAGAAAGACTTTTTTGATTAATTCGTCCACGTCTGGATAGTCTGGATGACCTGTAGGGGTAGATTAGTAGTTTAGGGTCGTGGGTAGATAGGTAGATAGGTAGATAGATGCAGGGACTGACAGATACACTGATAAATAGATAGATGTGTTGGTGTTGCATCGTTACGGTTTGAAGGTTCGAAGCATTGAGAGTTTTTGAATAATTCGTCTACATCTGAGTAGTCTGGATGGCCTGTAGGGGTAGATAGGTAGTTTAGGGTCGTGGGTAGATAGATAGATAGGTAGATAGATGCAGGGACTGATAGATAAATGGATAAATAGATAGATGTTTGGTGTGGTGTGGCTCCGGCTTGATGTACGGTAAAAGTCCTGGGATTTTCCAAGAGCATATCCGCCTCTCGCAACAAACGTGACTGTTCTCTCTCTCTCTCTCTCTCTCTCTCTCTCTCTCTCTCTCTCTCTCACCTGCGACACCGAGGGGGGTAGGGCAGTGGAGGGGGACGGGGGGTAGTGCT